>NC_051182.1:73271457-73571457 GCF_013339695.2 Rhipicephalus sanguineus | reverse complement strand
TCTTATTATATTTTTGACACCTTCTTGGTCGGCGTTCTGTCTTTTTCTTTCTAAAATGCCATTACATCCCGACCAGACGAGATTTCATCCAACTCTAGATTTCAATTATTAATGATATCTGGGGTTTTACATGCAAATATCACGATATGATTATCAGGGACGGTGTAGGGGAGGGCTCCAGAAATTTTGACCATCTGGTATTCTTTTACGTGTACTGACATCGCACAGTGCACGGGCTTCTAGCGTTTCGGCTCCATCGAACTGCGACTGCCGCAGCCGGGATCGAACACGTGACCTTCGGTTCAGCAGCCGAGCACCGTAACCGCTTTACCACCACGGTGAACCTACGTCATAAATTAAATAAAAAAAGTAGCAGTGGCTTAGCTCGGCTATGCCAGGATATACGTAGCGTTAGCAAATGTTCAGCTGATTATTGTTAGCTTTCCAGATTGTCCAGGATTATTAGCCTTTTTCTGTTCATTCTTCGTACGCTGAACCGCTAATTGCCAAGAAGCTACTTCGGGATCCGATGAGATAAGCTTCTCGGCTCTTCTGCGCCGTCGAGCAGCATTTGCGCTCTCCTTCTCCATGGCGTTACCCACCCGCAAACGCCAGTCAGAGGCACTATCAAGCGGACTCAGGGCAGTGTCAGACGGCGACTGCACAGCGAAGGCGAATCGCTGCGCGCGCGCCGGCGCCACTGTGTCTACGACGTCACTCCTCTCGAATGCGGCGAAAACCAGCAGCGGCGAGGCGCGCGCGACGGTGGCGGAGTCCACGCGCGCGCGGGCGCCAGCGTGTCTGCCGTGCCTACGACGCCACTCCTCCCGAACGCGCAGACCAGCAGCTGCGAGCCGCGCGCGGCGGTGTCGGACCGGTGACCCAGCTCCGGTGACCCAGCTGTGTGATAGTACTGATCCTCGCGCATGCGCAGCACGGCTCATGAGCCTCCACGCGAAATCGGCTCCGGCTAGGCAAGTGTAGCTAACGCTACAAAATATACAATTTGGTTTCCCAGGTGAAGTTCAGGAGTGGCCTATGAAATTCGCGTATTGATTTCAAATCAACATTCACCAACACTGTCGACGAGCACAACGTGAGGTGCCCACATTTAAGAGTACGTGAGGGAGTGCAGTCGGCATTTATTAAAATAATATAGATTAACATGGCAGCATACGCGTCACTCGCACCATAGGTGACAAACGATAGGCGCCTATCACCCTTTGTTGACACTAACTGCAGGTGTATTAACAAATGCCGGTTGCATTTCCGCGTGTAGGCTCAGAGGTGACCATATATACCCTAGGTATATATAGTTCTCAGTAATATTAAATGGAACACTGAAATTACATTTTAAACGCAGTCGACAAGTGTAAAAGTATTCATGACACTAAAGGGTCAAGCGGAAAGGTATCACTTGCCATTTTATCAGTAACATTAATATCCATACACTGCAAGTAATTGTTGAATGAACATGAATTCGGCGTTCGAGCTCATATTGCCTAGGACCAAACGACTTGACAATATCGGCACGCGATGACGCGCAAGCCGCTTAACTGCTACATGCTATATACATCCGCTCGGTATCACCTACACTCACTTCGTTATGCGTTCACATTTTATGAGCAGATATACATATATGCAGGTGCGTTTCCATATGTGTGGTATCTGCGACTTAAGAACAGTAAAAAAATTACACCATCTCTTCCGCCGTTCTCTCAAGTTAAACCATCTCCCACTAAAGGGAACCATGTGGGGATGCGAAGCAGCGCATGGGTAGACCTAAAGTTCAGTTCATCACGGGCACCTTGCCCGATGTCAACGCGTCTTTGGAAGTGAAGCACACCATGAATTCAATGTAGTTGCTGTTGCTGTTACTCGTCCCGAACTCTTGTTGGAGTACGGCACGCGCATTCATCGCCACGCCACGCGGGAGCAAGTGAATTCATCGCGCGTCTGCAGAATATTGTTCCCCGACGCCATCACAGGATTGCTGAGAGAGTGTAAGTGGGAGAGGCCACAGCGTCTTACCCAGTCCCTTACACAGGCCCGAACGCGCTAGCGCGTGCCAGCGCTTTCTGACTAGGATACAACGCATTGGTTCATCGCGCGTCTGCAGAATCTCGTCCACCGACGCCATCACATGATTGCAGAGAGAGTGTAAGGAGGAGAGGCCACAGCGTCTTTCACAGCCCCTAGCACAGGCCCGAACGCGCTAGCGCGTGCCAGCACACATGGTTCTAGGGGGAGTGGCCACAGCGTATTATCCAGCCCCTTACACAGGCCCGAACGCACTAGCGCGTGGCAACACACATGGCTCCCGAGCGGACGGTCGCCAATGGAAGGACGGACACAGCCCCGAGCAAAAGCTGCTTCGCATCTAAAAACGGCGGTGTGTTCTTTTCTATTCGTGATCCCACGGCGCCAGCGAGCAGCGGACGACTGAACAACCGGCTCACTCGACGCACAGTTTTCCCATACTGCTCCGCGCGGCTGCGGTGCGTTCTGGCATAGCTTGACAAAGGTCGATTAACAAACACGTGGGGCAGTGGAAGAACATGGCGATACAGCATTTTAAAGGATTGATTGGTCTGCCCATGCATTTGGGGGCACGTAGCACAGGACTCGTCCACCGCATGTGTATGCATGATGACTGTCATGTTTCGCGTTGGTGTCACGCAGCCTCATGTCTCGATTGCGTCCCGCATGTTCCACGCTTGCTACACATAAGCCGAGCAGGCTGCACGTTTGGAATGCCAGGGCGCGCTTGCCTGTGAACGCCAGCGTCGAAGAAAGGATAATTCGCCCGTCCGATCCAGCCAAGTGATAGCCACATGGGTACGAAGGAGAGTAGCGGAGGTGAAACCCCAGCGCCGGGAGTTAGACGCTCCGCGCTGGAAACAGTAGAAGAATAGAAACGAGAGCATCGCATACAAAATTGATAATCGCAACGCAAATCAGGTAATCTTTAGAAAGGAACACTAAATGATATAAAATGTCACATATACACACGAAAAGAACACAAAAGAGCAGGAACCAGCTGATAAACACGAAATAAACTCGGGCGAACCAATGTTCCGCGGCTTTCACTGTTTTACTTAGGGTAGAACGCACTTTGATTTTGAATTCGAAATACTTTCCACTAGTCACCTGCGACACAAACTCGCTCATCGAGGCCCATGATGCATGGGTAGGCTACAGAGGCGATAATCAGTCTGTATGAACCCAAAGTTTGAAAACCTGAACCCGACAGTGTGAAGGAGCTCCTGTCACAACAAATGCGTGCCGGGGTTGGCGGTGTTCTCGATGGGTTAAATATTGCAATGGAAGCAAATAATGAACATCAAGGCTCGAGCTGGAATCGAACATAGGCGTTATTCGTGGCACTCGAGTATTCTAGCAAACAGCCACATCAGTGCTTCAAACTGCTGCGGAAAACGGCAATATAGAAAGCGCCATCAAAGGACAACGCCAACAGGGGCGGCGCTGCCGCCTATTTGCTTTTAAACGAATATAACTCAACACTAAATATCTCACTTCGCAAGCAAAGTGTAAAAAAAATAAATATATAAAAAAAATAAAAAAAATAAAATTTGGCATTTTATTGAGCATATCAAGTATGATCAAACGACAGACGACGAAGTGTAGTGCCAATGCGCCTACGACTGCTACGTATGATATGCACGTCATCGCCTCATAGAATACACTTCGTGGTGATGGAAGTGACGTATTACTCTAACATGAGTGTCAAAGTTCTCTTGAAGCATGACCTACACTTTGCAGCCAGTGTACACGGCGTACCTGCTAGTTCCCACAATATCCCTCAAGATACTCACTCATGAAGACGTCGTAACTAGAGCTGTGCACGGGCCGTATTTCGGAGCCCGAGCCCGGCCCGGGCCCGCTGACTTTGTCGAAGGCCCGCCCGAGCCCGACGGCAAAGGGCTGCGAGTCCGCCCGGCCCGACGTACGAAAACCCAATCCCGGGCCCGGCCCGGCCCGGCCCGGCTTTTTGAAGGTTCGCTGCGAAAACAAAACATCGTTTTCCGGTAATTTGGCATTTTATTGAGCATATCAAGTATGATCAAACGACACACGACGAACAGTCTCTATTCCACAGATTCCAAATTGTCGTGCAAAAACAGCAAGCAGTCCAACGAATCCGGCTTCAACGAAGTGCGGCGCTTTTGCATTATGTAGCCCGCCGAACTGAAGTTACGTTCGCTGCTTGCAATCGTCGCCGGAATCGCTAATATCTTTTTTGCCAGCCTGGCAAGGCTTGGGATATCTCTGCTGCTTGTTTTTCCAGAAGACTAAAACTTCAGATGGACAGGAGGGCGATTCCATAGAGAGATAATCGGAGAGCTCATCTTTTGTAACTGCTACATTCTCACCACTGTCGCTCCACTCGCTAACAACTGCAATGGAAAAGTGGTAACGGGCGGTAGCGGAAAAGGCGATGCATGCGTGCTGGAAAACAATTCCCGCTCATTCTCTATATTTCGGGCTTGAGTCGGGCTCTGCGGAGGGCCCGAGCCCGGCCCGATAAAACTCCAAGTAGCCCGAGCCCGGCCCGGGCCCGAGGAAAAATACGTCGGCCCGCCCGAGCCCGGCCCGCGGGCAGGGTCCGGCTCGGGCTTTCGGGCTACCCGAAGCCCGTGCACACCTCTAGTCGTAACCCCTCATAACGCTTGGCTCAAGGGGGAGAATCTGGCATAGGCAGCTGCTCCCTGACTGCATCGCATGAAACCGATTCCCACAAGGAGTAGGATCTGCCGAATTTCCATTGATTAATTTATTGTTAGAGCTACATCATTCCTAATAATGGCTCTTTCGGCTGCAGCTGCCCGTTGCCTAGTCAGGCATTGGTAGCAGACATTTAAAGGGCAACATTCCAGACATTTTCAGTATCTTGCAGTCGTTTGGTTAAATGATGAAACGGAAATTTAATGTTATGTTTTGCATTATTTATGCTTTCGTAGGTTGTGAGTCAAGTTATTTGGAAAGGCATCAAAATTCTGCAGAATAACCTGATCAAGCACGGTGGCTTTTAATGGTGACTTAAGCTAGGTGGCCCCTTATACATTTGGCTCCATTCGCAGTTCGCAGGACCGAATGCTGACCTTCTAACTCTTTTGAAGAGTCGTCTATGTTGAGCCACAAATACGAAAGTAGCCCTCTAAAAGGCCCCTAAGATATAATCCGTGAACCGCATCCTAGGGCTCATTGGCTGAAAAATGGAACATAGATTACCCAGAATACTAATTTCTCCTTCGTTTTTAGGGGCGAAGCTTCTTAAGGCGGCACCCGTTCGTCCCTTGTAGTAGTAGTGCGTAACCTGTCGTAACGCTAGTACCAGATCTTGACCTCCAAGGTGGTGCCGGTGGGAGATTTTTCCTGTGCGTTGTTGAACAATAAAAATTTGCAGCGTGCGCGTTAACTAAAAGCCGAATTCTTCTGTCTCTCATTCCCCATTAGCAGCCATTGGCATGTTCCAGTAGGAAACGGTAGTAGAAGTGTAAGTGTTAGCTAAAAGCCGACTTCTTCTGTCTCTCATTCCCATTAGCAGCCATTCTTTACCTCCAATGTAGTGCCTGGTGAGATTTCTCCTGTGCGTGATTAAAGAATAAAAATTTTGTTCAAAACGCCGTTGATTGATGAAATAAAACAACAAAAGACGCCAGATGTTTTCTAAAAGGAAAACGAAAGAACGCCAGATGTTTCTAAAGCAAAACGAAAAGACGCCAGCTGCTTAACGAAAGACGCCAGATATTTTCTAAAGCAATGGTTTTCTAAACAATGAAAATTCACAGCGCACATGTTAAATTAAAGTGACCTGCAAGTCGTCATAACTCATCGAACCTTTAGTATAAACGCGCCCGATCTCACGTCGGTGATGATGTACTGGGCAGAATTCACGGAAGATTCACGGTTTACCGATGAACCTCCGCAGCTTCGCCCACTCATCATCATTCACTCCGTGGATATGCTGTGATTTTTTTATGATGAGTATATAGGAATTGATGTTTGAGATATAAAAATAAACAAACGGCGTTATACGTTTGTTATCATGCTGTCGGATCGCATAGCGCCTAGTTGCTTTCGCTTTTTGGTATTTCAAAGCTCGGCTCTTGCGAGCGTTTACAACGACAAAACCAACCACGAGACGCGCATAGTTATGCATCCCGTTGACCGAACTTCTTGCATGGCTTCCGCAGCGTTGCACCTGATGTGTGAAACGGGGTATAGCGACAATACCTACCCTGGGAATTCACCACCGAATAGGGTTGTCCTTAAATTTACAACAAAAATACCACAAAAAAAGTTGACCATCTTCCACTAAAGGGAACCATGTGGGGATGCTAAGGAGCGCATGGCTCGACTTAAAGTTACGTTCATCACGGGCACCTTGCCCGATGTTAACGCGTCCGTGCATGTGAAGCATACCATGAATTCACTTTAGTTGCTGTTGCTGTTACTCGTCCCGAACTCTTGTTGGAGCACGGCATGCGGGTTCATCGCGCGTCTGCAGAATCTCGTTCCCCGACGCCATCACGTCATTGCTGAGGCAGTGTAAGGGGGACAGGCCACAGCGTCTTACCCAGCGCCTTACACAGCCCCGCACGCGCTCGCGCGTGCCAGCGCGTTCTGACTAGGATACGACACCTTGGTTCATCGCGCATCTGCAGAATCTCGTTCACCGATGTCATCACATGATTGCTGAGAGAGTGAAAGGGGGAGAGGCCACAGCGTCTTACCCAGCCCTTTACACAGGCCCGAACGCGTCAGCGCGTGCCACCACACGTGGTTTTTTCTGCGTTACGCCAATCTAGGACAGCATACGGCGTCCCGGGCCCCTAAAGTGCTCTGCACGTATCATCGTCAAAGCGGTCGAAGAACAAGACGAAGATATCTCCTTGGTGCGAGCGTGCGCTTTGCACGTATCATCAAGGCGGTCGAAGAACAAGACGAAGAAGACTTCTCCTTGGCGCGAGCGCGCGCTCAGTATGTTTCGGATGGCAATGGTAGGGTTTAGAAAGCGGACGGTCGCCAATGGAACTACGGACACAGCCCAGCGCAAAAGCTGCTTCGCATTTAAAAGGACCGGTTAACTCTCCAGATAATTAGGTAAAATTAATTGTGCTGACAAAAAAGCAGGTGCAGCAGACATTTGTGTGCGAAGCTGGCACTGAGGTCTGGTGTTAATCCCCAAGGAGTGAGTTTTAGATGCGAAGCAGCTAATGCGCTGGGCTTTGTCCGTAGCTCCATTGGCGACCGTCCGCTTTCTAAAACCTACCATAGCCATCTGTAACATATAGAGCACGCGCTCGCACCAAGGAGAGGTCTTCTTCATCTGGTTCTTCGACCGCCTTGATGATGATACGTGCAGAGCACTATAGGGGCCCGGGCTGCCGTATGCTGTCCTAGCTTGGCGTACCGCAGACAACACTACGTGTGCTGCCACGTGCTAACGCGTTCGCGCCTATGTAAGGGGCTGGGTAAGACGCTGTGGCTTCTCCCCCTTACAATCTCTCAGCAATCATGTGATGGCGTTGGCGAACGAGATTCTGCAGACGCGCGGTGAACCAATGCGTTGTATTCTAGTCAGAACGCGCTGACACGCGGTAGAGTGTTCGGGCCTGTGCAAGGGGCTGGGTAAGACGCTGTGGCCTCTCCCCCTTACACTGTCTCAGCAATCACGTGATGGCGTCGGGGAACGAGATTCTGCAATCGCGCGATGAACCCGCGTGGCGCGCTCCAACAAGAGTTCGGGACGAGTGACAGCAAGAGCAACTACAGTGAATTCTTGGTGTGCTCCACATGCAAGGACGTGTTAACATCGGGCAAGGTGCCTGTGATGAAAGAAACTCCGAGTCAAGCCATGCGCTCCTTCGCATCCCCACATGGTTCCCGTTAGTCGGAGATGGTGAATTTTTTTCTTCGAGTGAAGCCTGTAGTGACGGAGCTGTGTAGCTCGCTGTGTTCCCAAAAACCCTCCTCACCCAAAAAGCTCTGCATATCCACAGCTGGCACCAGCAAAAAAATGATAAATAAAACTAAATAATTATTCTTCCTGCGTTGGGGTCTACACCCGGGTTTCTTCGGCCTGAAAACGAGTTCTCTGAACACTCGGCCACGCGCTCATGCTTACCCAATGTGAACTAAATTGAAGCATCCGAATGCGTTTTATGATGCAAAACAAAAGAAACAAAAACAAATCGGAAATACTGGACTTGCTAAAGGCATTTTATTGAAATTTTTCATGCAGGTGGACTTGAAGGGATCTGCTCGACAACGTGTAAGGCCAATGGCGGGTAATAGGCGAGGTTCAAGTTTAGGTATATATTTTCTGCTGAAGCAATAAAGCTTTCAGTTGGGAGTAAGCGCTCGTGACGTGCACTTTCTTGTCCTTGTCTTCTTAGCACTGCCGTTATATAAGTACTGACCATTTCGTCAGGAACACTATGAATCCCTCACAATACAGTCAATATCACGCGACAGGTGTCTATTATTGAAGCACTCCATTGTAAATTCAATATAGTGTTATAGGTGTGACAGAGTGCAGGTACAGATTATGCATACTGTATCGGATGACTGAGATAAGAGCCACCATGAAATTGGACTCAAAATAGTGATACTTTGAATGTTTCCAGTGTATCAATGACTTGCTTCATTACACACAGGTATGCATTGCACAATTCAGAAATGGATCATATTTGATCACACTCTCCTAACGAGATTGCTGCTACCAACCCAGGTTCTGTGAAGTATCCAGATGAGCTTCAAGAGTTCTTATCAAGCTGCTGGTGTCCACAGCTGCATAGCGTTGCATGTGCCATCTTGAGGACCATCTGCAAAGAAAAAAAGATTGTACAGATTTTCTGCAGTGACTCACTATTTCATGCTGTACTAAACAGCTGTAAAGCACACCAATACCTAATTCAGATAACCTGCATAAATTCAGTTAGACGTTCATGCACGAAATAATTTTTCAACTCTAAATTTATTATCCTAATTTACTCGAACACCAAGAAATAATTCAGTACATAATACAAAAATGGCAGTGTACATAAAGCGTTTTTTTATCTCAGGGAAAATAGATGCCAGAGCTGTTTCACAGCTGCTCCCGTTTGATGTTAGCATTGAAAGTGCTGCTGTGCTTTTACACAGAAGTGAGCTTAGAGGCAGACTTTACGAGTCATCATACTCTTCTTTCCTGTTTTGTTCTTTTTCTGTAAAGTTTCTTTTGTATTATCCTTTATTCCTTGTACCCTCTTCCTTTGCACTGCATGGCCAGCCAGCTTAAGAACTGGCTAACCTGCCTGTCTTCCCATCTATTTCTTTCTTTCCTTCCTTGATTTGAAGTCTTGCAGCATTTACAAATATACACATCGAGTTCAGTAGTGAAGTTTTGCCAACTGCACAAACATTCATAACCTACAGCCAACCTACATGCCAGCATAACCTACAACTACAGCCAACCACAAATTTCACTGCCTGTGCGAGACCAGAAAGCAAATACTTGCGGTTTCAAGTTCACTCCACACCTACCATTTCGTCAAAAACACAGCATTTGAGTTTCTGATAAATAAGTTGTTTGCCGTGTATCATGCTGTTGACAGGGCTCAAAACAAAGCATGATACAGCACGGAGTAGGTGAATAACAGCACATCCTTTGAGAATTTGCGATAGAGTCATCTGGTGATCTGCGTGCCATTGTCTACTGCTTCTGGTGCTGCACTAAACACAATATTTACATTCATGAAGAAGCATGAAGGTAGGAAGCTTACATATGGCTTACAGAAGTAAACCATAGGATATGACGAATGGTGTTCTGTTCTTGCTGAACATTAGTTTTTTTTTTAACTGTGATAATGTTTAATGGCTGCTTAGTAGGGGTGTGCGAATATCAAATTTTTTGAATACGAATCCAATACGAATATCCACCTTCGAATATCGAATCGAATATCGAATATCAAAGAGAAAATGCCTCCACAGTGACAATATTTTATTTAACATGTAGCTATTTGAAAAAAAAAACATTAACAGCCTGACCCGGAACACAACATACACTGCTATCTCCAGAACACAATGTCCAGGCTAGCACAATGCACATCACAACAGAAGCAAATATCACGGCACAATGAAAGTAATAACTAGATGTTATCATGAAGAAATATGAGTTGCTCCACATGATCAGGCCGCAGGCGCTCCCTTCTAACAGAGAAACCCCCCGTGCCACTGGAAATGCACGCTCGCTTGGAACGAAAGTGGCTGGTATAGGGAGGTACATAGGGCAAAGCTTTGCCAGACCGGGGTATCTGAAGGTGCCTACAATCCGCCACCAGTCGCATGGGTCACTGTCTTTCTTCAGAAGTGGTCCCGCATAGTGAACGAGTGGTAGTGCGGCACGTTACGGGCGCATAATATTGAAAATGCACAGTTACATATCGCCAACAGCGCTGCACGTCGGAGATGCACCAGCAATAAATCATACGTATTGGGGCGCTCGTCGCAGGCAGATATCGTGCATCCGTGTACTTACGATGTTTATCGCTCCTCTCGGCAACGTTTTTAGCTATACGAACACAGCAAAAATGTGGAAGACGAGTTATTTTCTGCATGATAATCGAATCGCGTGTTCGAATTTTTCGAATATTCGAAGTTATCGAATATTCGAAACTTTTCGAATACACGATTTTCGAATCGAATACAAATAATTCGAATGCAATATTCGACGAATATTCGCAACTTTCGAATATTCGCACACCTTTACTGCTTAGCATTGCTTCAAAGCTTCATAATAGTCTTATGGGAGTAACATTTTTTTTAACGATTGTCCCTCTGCCATCAGTATTGCATTGAGCTGACATGCACTGATGTGACTGAATAAGCCTGGCACAGCTCACACATCTTCAGCTGGATGAGAATATGAATATAAAATCCAGGAAAGTTCAAAATGTCACTAATTATGTCACAAAATTGTCACTAATTAAGTGACAATATCGTAAAATGCACGGACTTCACCATAAACGCTGTCACTTAGCAGACAACTTTCACAAAACATGGTCATAATAATATCTCTGCAGCATAATTTATTCGCTCTAGTCCAACCTAATGACGTAATTACCCTATGGTATGCTGTTTCTTCTTTTGTCTTAGAGACGAACAAAGTGCGCAATGCAAAATAGTTATCGAAAAGTATTCCCACTTATATTAGGGTGTTTTGGAATAGCGTACGCCAGACCCGTAGCCATAGGGGCAGGGAGGGAGCGAAATTCTGATGGAGGAGGGTGTTTTACCGAAAATGAATTATGAATACACCATCTCCCGCTAAAGGGGACCATGAGGCGATGCGAAGCCGGAGCACTTGCACGATCGCGTTCCGTTGGCGTTCGTTGGGCATGCTACCGACCTCGCGCAGGAGAGAATTTCGGCATTTCTAGCCCGCGTTTCAGAGGAAGAGTGGAAAGGGGGAGGGAAGAGGGGTATGGGAGAGGTGGAGGGGAGAGGGAAAGTGGAGATGCGAAGTGGACAGGGAAAGGGGAGAGGGAAAGTGGAGAGGGGAGAGGGAGAGGAAAAGTGGAGAGGGTGAGTGAAGAGGTGTGTGGAGAGGGTATGCGCATGCGCAGTAAGGGTGGTCACGCCGCACACCACCGGATTGAGCTCGGCCTTAAGATACTTCGCATCTAAAATAGGCGCTTTTCTAAAAATTACACCATCTCCCGCTAAAGGGGACCATGAGGCGATGCGAAGCCGGAGCGCTTGCACGATCGCGTTCCGTTGGCGTTCGTTGGGCATGCTACCGACCTCGTGTCGTGGAACGCGAAGAGGGACGCTACGCGCGTCGTATCTTCCATCTAGCCTGGCCGTTAATTCTCACAGGGCGGGCGGGGAACGCGGTCGACAGGCGGGCGAGAGGGGGGCGGCGTAGGAGAGGAGAGAGAAGGGGAGGGGACGCGCATGCGCTCGAGCTCATCGCGGCGTTGTGCAGGAGAGAATTTCGGCATGTCTAGCCCGCGTTTCAGAGGAAGAGTGGAAAGGGGGATGGGAGAGGGGAATGGGGGAGGGTGAATGAAGAGGAGAAAGGGGATAGGGTATGCGCATGCGCAGTGAGGGTGGTCACGCCGCACACCACCACCACCACCACCGCCGGATTGAGCTCGACCTTAAGATACTTCGCATCTAAAAAAGTGAAGGGCGCAACGAAGGGCTCCGGAAGTTTCGCCCATCTGTTTTTCTTTAACCTGCACTGACACCGCAGAGTACACAGGCGTTTAGCGTTTCGTCTTCACCGAAATGCTACCGCCGCGGCCGAGATCGAAGCCGCGACTTTCGGGTCGGGAGCCGAGCACCGCAACCATCGTACAACCGAGGCTCACAACTACAACTGAATCAAATGAAAACAAAAGTTAGCGTTAATGCACCCATGACGGAGTGATAACCGCGGCCTCTCGCTTGTTTATATTTTCTGAAAGCATGCTGCCGCAGTCACGCTTTATGGCAAGCAATGAAATTGTATAGCACAAATTGTCTTCATTGAGGCGTACCCGCTTTTCGATAGACTGGCCGTGCGAAGCGTGTGCCTTCACAAAAGCTTTTTAAACGCGTGTCAGGCATCACACGTATGTGCGCATATTGATTTTCCATTCTGATTTTTATTGTACTTTGCACGCGACACACTGTGCAGCACTACACACGTGAGCGACGCGAAACTCAGAACACAGAAGCACCACTTACCTTTCGCATTTCCGACTGTGCCTAACCAGGTGCTGGCCGAACACGCACACACGAAGGTGCAAGAACGCTTGAGTCTCCAGACCATCATGAAACCAACACGAACACGCTCACAGTACGGGATGTTGCACTGCCGTCGCTAAATGCCGTTCACGTCCAGCGTTGAGATCACAGTCGCGCACACAAAGGACACGGGCATGCACAGCCGACACAGCTGAGCAATTCGGAAACTTAGATGACCGGGCAGCGGGAGAAAATGCCGAAGGCAGCGACGGGCGACGGCGAGACCTCGACTTTAGCACGCACGCGCACGCTTCTCCTCTCCTGGTGTGCGTGCGTGTGTGCGTGTGTGTGTGTGTTTTATTTTGTCTTTATTCGCTCGCGCATGCGTCGTAAGGTTGCGTAATCGTGTTTCTCTCTCGGCGGTGCATGTAACAGCCCTCCCGTTTCGCGGCCGCTTGAAGGAAGTCGCGTTTATATATATATATATATCTTTTTTTACGCAATTGCGTTAAAGAGCTCGTTTCGCAGAAATTCCGGTGTCGGCGGCGTCGGCGTCATTGGTTCTGAGCGAAAGAGCCGCGTTGGAACTTGGTCGTGAGCGAAAATTCGAGGTAGATGCAAAGAGAGAGAGGGCGTTTGCGCTTTGGCTTTCCTTGCGGCACTATGTATATACGTCTCCATGGAGAAGCGAAGGCAAGATACCGATTCAGAAGGCGATAGTGTGTGTGCGTGCGTGCGTGCGTGTGTGTGTGTGTGTGTGTGTGTGTTGTGTGTGTGTGTGTGTGTTGTGTGTGTGTGTGTGCGGGCGCGCGCGCGCGCGCATGCGTGTGTACGAATATCGCTGTCGCGTTTTAAAGGCGAAACCTAAGAGTCCCCCCCCCCCTTTTTTTTCTTTCTTTCCTCGGGCTTTCTGTCCACAGCATTTTATTGCGTACGCTGCGGCGTGCCGCCTCTAGTCAGTTTATAACTAGGACCTGACTCAGAGTGTGCGTACGTGTGAGTATAATCGCGTACATTTATGATCGCATATTCTTTGGGCAAGTCAGCGGTCTTCGTCGCGATAAGTTGACGGGGAATGTATCGCCGTCTCTTCATCGATTCAGCTACTGCCAAAGATATTAGACTGCACGAACTTTTATTTACAGCTCCATATATCTGGAGAGTTGCAAGACTAAAACAAGCTCTGAAACAAGCTCTTATATGGCAAGATAGTAAAACGACCTTTTACTCTCTCGTGTAATGCGGGAGTGAAACAGGCACTTTACTCTCTTTCGCATGAAGGAGTGAAATGCCTTTTCACTCCTGGCAAAAGAGAGTAAAGTGACTCCCTGAGAGGGAGAGTATAATGAGATCTGCGGGAGTAACACAGCTCTTTACCTCTCACTGCAGGAGTTTCAGTTTCTAGAGTGCGGAGAATACACATACGCAAGTTTCGCCACCTGAAGATACTTGTAGCACTGGTATCTGTGAATTTTCGGAGAGCGAAACATGCGTGATGTATGGCGGAACACTAAGAAGCACACACGTCTATCAATTTACGCGATAGACGTGTGTGCTTTAGAGGTGCGGTGCGACACACGACAAACCGAAGTCGGATCCGATAGTGTCTACGGTTGTCTCTGTGAGTTCGTGACGCGGCGCAAGCTATTTATTGACGTAGTGCACGCGGAAACACACAGCGATGATACAACAACACAACTTGCAAGCTCTGCATACTGTTTGTAAACCACTTTGTAAATATATAAGCCTGTAACAAACTAATGAAGCTTGCGGTGGCTCGTAGTGTGGTAGTTAAGTGTGTGCTGTGGGTGATTGTGCTCATGAGTTCGATTGCTGAGTCGCACGTAATTTGTATGCAGATGTCCCACTTGTGCGTAAATGAATTGACGTTCATCTTGTCATTATCCCCAGTGATGAGCATTACTGAAAATATTCCGTTAAACGGTGTTATTTTGGCAAAATGTCTTTTTTTTCCCGCAACCGCTTTAGGATTGCGTATGACAGGACGTCACGCGTAAGCGCTGCCAGGGGGTACCTAGCCGGAAAACTTCAGACCTACAATCCGGCATAAGCTACCCCGAGGATGTCTATTCTGAGATCCGCCTACGGTGCCGCATTACGAATTGACTTGCAGCGGTCGTAACTTGAATGGATTGCCTGCCTGATGGCGTGGATTTTTGCGAGGATTTGACTAACAGTGTAATGAAACACTCCCAGCGCTCCGAAGCACCACACCTGCGTACACATCTCTCCCGAAGAGAGTGGTAAGTGTCTGTTTGAGTGTACGTGTTTTATTCGCGAGCGCTTTACGCGTTTTTGTGTGTGTGTGAATACGTGGACATGAGCTTGTGTGAATGTCGCATATTTTTGCGGTCGATTACAATTATACCAAAACTGTTTGAATGCGATAGTTTTACTCCCGCGGAGGAGTGTCTTCACTCTACCGCAAGAGTGGCACTGCACTCCATGAAGAGGCCTTGGATCCCTCTCTGCCTAGTGAGAGTTCTTTCACCTGGAAAAAATGAGTGCCATGGGGGACAAGCGCAAACTCCCTCAAAGTCTGTTCCGGACGCTCCTTTAGTTTTACGTAAGAGCGTAAATGTACAGAATATGTGTCAATACTTCCAGTTATATTTGACTAAGAAAATTTTATTATAGCGCACCTTTTACTCGAGTGGCCTCTTCACATCTGTCGTCCACAGTGCCACGCGCACACGCACCAAGGAGAGTGGACGACGCGGCGATGCCGCCCTTTGGCTCACAAAAAACGTGCCGACGTGCACGTCAAGTTGTTTTACAGATAAGGCACACACATACAATGCTTCGAACTTGCACACACGAAAACGACCCTACATGAACGCACTGATCCTTTGGAGATGTTGAAAACGTCGCAGCTGGTGTCACGTGGTGTTGATTTTTACTTCACAGAGACATTCCGGCAGATGGCGTCATAGTATGTGCTCGAGGACAATAGCGACGGCACAGCACTTATGCACGTGCGGCATCCTAAAAGGATTGCGGCGTAGCATACTTTAGGCTTGGTCTGCCCCTGTCACGACTAACTTGGGAGCATACGCGTGTGGAGTGTTCTATTTAAGAAGAGGCCGAGTCTCACCGCAAAGCCCCCCCCCCCACACACATTTGAGTAAGTTGAGTACGATAGCAAACAAGTTGCCCAATTGATGCAAAAATGAAAAAGGAAGCCATCACGTGCTTCTCATGACCGCCTGTCTTTGGTCCCCGGCCTTCCAGGGGCAAATGTGAGAAGTAAACAGTTTGACTGGCAGGTCACGGGTCGTCGACCGCCATTATCGTCAATAAACATGCGTGGCCATAGCTGTGCACATAAAAATGACGTGAAACGTCCGAGAGTAAAGGTATCGGGAGAATTCGTGGCCGCTTTTCGATAAACATGGGGGAAAGGGCGGCCGACCCCCCCCCCTGCCCCTCCCAACCCTCCGCGCGCAAGCCTACGCTTGCGAGCATATAACACACTTTTTCGGCCGCCGCACGTGTATACATTATAACTGCCTTGCATTCATTCATTCATTCATTCATTCATTCATTCGTTCGTTCGTTCGTTCGTTCAATCATTGCTATGAATAACAGCTTTCTTAGAGTGCATCTCCTGGTTGAACGTGCAGCGCTTGCTCGGTGAAGAATTCGTAGAAAACATTTGAACGACACAACTCCCGGCATTTTTAGCAGTAGTATTGTGGCCATAGCAGTAGTTTAATTAAACGATCAAATGGAAACACAATTTAGTTTTCGATGTACTTCTTGCTGTCTCTGTTATGAGCAACTTTATTTAGACCCACAGCAGAATTCTGCCACATAACCAGATCGGGCATGGTGGCTCTTCAGGTTGACTTAGGCCAGGTGTGCCGTTGTATACCTGGCTCCGTCGACAGTGCTGTACTGCCCCGCACATTCGTACTACAGTATAAAGTTTTCTGAAATAGTCGTCAGCTTTATTTGAACACAAGTGTACACATGGTGAGCGACAGCTAACTTACTGAAAACTGACAGGCTAGCGGCTCGAACGCCAAAGCCATCTTTGTTTAGGGCAAAATCCCTAAATGCTTCATCAAACGCGAAAATCGACCGTCGGCGTCCCGCGGCGTCGGGGACAACGCGAGTGGTGCAGAAAGTAGAAAATGATCATCTCGTGGTGACCTCACAGATCAACAAATTTCGGGCATCACGCGACGCAAGGTCACAGAAGGCCGTCATAAAATAACATCGTTGCTCGGTCAATGGTGGGCCGACCACGGAGGCAGTGCAAAACCAGGTGAGGGGCCTGTCATCGTGAAGGCAGAGGAAAACCCCGTTTTGGGCAGAAAGCTTTTTTACTCTGGCGAGGCCTGGATCATTACTGCCTCAGTAATCGACCCAGCTTTGATCAAGCGGCGATTTAATGTGATGATGTCATCATATGGTGTCATAGTGATATCACACCCTTTTGCGAACTATGACGTTATGATGAGGTCATACGGTGTCGTCATGACGTGACGATGTTTTGCATCTCTCGTGTTGACACCGCCGACGCGGGTTGCCGAAGGTCATTCTTCGCTTTTGATGAAGCATCTAAGGTTTCGCCCAAATAACTCTCCCCTAATGGTCTACTAAGTACCACAGAACACGATAGTACTACAATGAGCTAGAAAATACTCCGAATAGCCTCTGCATAGCAATGCAAAAGCACTATTTCGCTCTCTCTGCGACCCCGCTGTCTCAAATGAGACATGACAGAAAAGCGGAACATAAATAACGTCATATTCGACAGCCTGTACGCGGTGTTTGGAAAGCGAGCATTCGAACAGCGAACGTTGGCAGGCGATCAGATGGCGCCCAACTCCCTGAGAATGCCCGAATGCAGAACGACCCCGGCGATCTGCAAAAAAACAAGGTTGATCCCTCTGTCACAGAAATTGATACAACACGAAAGTGTTGTACCAATTCCCATGACAGAGGCAGCTTGTAAGGAAAGAGGTTGCAATATAGGAGCTTTCACAATGTATATTGGCATTTGGCAGCCATAGAACCGCTTGACGTGGATGAACCAACGTTGATGCCTGGCGATGCCATCCCGACAACTAACGTCCATGATCACGACCCTTCTAGTAGCTGAAGCAGTTAGCATACACCTGGCCGACCCATATGGTGAATGCCGCGAAAAGATGTCATTGACAAGCACATAATAAACACTGCTACTCAATATGCAAACGTTCAAAGTGTCGCCGTGTGTTGAAAGAAACGCCAAGTTGCGTGCTCCCCAGTAACAGGGTGACCTACGCCTGTGCTGATGCATATAGGCACCGTGCAGTCGAGTTTTCCAGTGTGACTGCAGCGCCAGAACGCAAAACCTAGCGGACGAAAAACGCAATAATGAGACGGGGTTGCTCAAAATGGAACGCGATGTGCGCGTCTCCCTCTCTGAATGACTGGGCGGACTGCGGCCGGGATACACGGGGGACGCGTTCGCGCGTCTGTTTTCTGCGTGCCCCTAACGGCCAATGCAAACGAACTTGGGACGGACCAGTGCGAGCAACGCAGCTCCCTCTGGCCAGTGGACGGTGCCTATAGGGAACCCAAGCTCAAGTTTGCGGCGCGACGACAGCGCCGCGCCAGCCGCGCTGCGGCTCTGTCGGAAAACTCTGAACCTTCGGCGCGGCCGACTCAGCCCCTTTAACAGTAGCGGTAGCGCACGTGCGCACGCGTTCTTCTCTCGGTGCGGGTATCTGTGGTGCGATCTTGTACGCGTTACAAAATAAACACGGAGGCGTGGCATTACCTCCAGCCGCACGCGAATGGCCCATTTGAACCGCGACAGACGTCACGGCTCTGCATTGACCAATCGCGTGCGGTCACGTGCGGTTGGATGTACTGCCACACCTCCGTGTTTATTTTGTAACGCGTACAAGAACGCACCACTGGGGGGCCGTCAGCTGGGTACGTTGAACCGAGAGGCTTGCTGTGCGAAGCTGCGCATTTCAGCGATGGCAGAAGCGACCCCGCGGAAGCGCAAGCGTGGTCCGAAGTATCGCGGTTTAGCGGCCAGCCACAACAGTGCACACAACACCAAGGCACGCGATTCACGTGTTAAACTGTATCGTTTCCCGGGCGTGTCGTACGAGAAATAAAGGCGGCAAGCGTGGATAGCTGACAGCGCTGTCTCGCCTTCTATTTTGTCTGTCTGAGTTCATCGCTTTCGTTCGTTCCGACTACCTGAATCGGTAAGTAACGCGGCGCATGCACGCAGCGACTACATTAATGATTACTCGCTGTCTTCTCCTATTGTTAAAGCCCAGATACGGTTGTAGGTGAAGCAACTTTGTGTTTTCATTCCCCGTGTCCGTGAGACCTGCCAGTCGTTGTTGAACGTTCACATTCGCGTTATACCGTTAACATTGCGCGGTTGGTTGAATTCAACTGAACTCGGCACATCGTCAGAAGTTCGGCGCCTGCATTTCACGCGTCGGGAAGGCTGCTTTATCACGCCGGAACGGACGTCTGTGCATTTGCAGCAAACTTTGACATCGTTCTGCAGATTTGCTTTGTTTTTGTCACTTTATTAGGGTGATATATATTTAAGCCGCTAAATATAACTGGCACTTAATACATGCTTTGCAATTGCAACCTTGAAGTAACCACCTTCTGACTTTGTGCGATTTTCTAGCCGCGTTCACGCAGCAGGTTTTATAAGCCTGTCAAGTCGATATCATAAAAAGAGACTGCAGGCATGACGCGAGAGCCGAAAAAACGAGGCGAGCAGTTCATCTTGCTTCACAGTGGTTAAAGCTCAGCTAGCTGCCTCGAGTCTTAATCGGCGGGTGATTCTCCAGCGGCACGGATGACTTGACTCTAACCTTCTCAGGAAGCTGTGCCATGGCTGTATAATCTTTTTTTCGCACGCCGCAAACGTTTGTTCACGAAAGTACACGGCTGTTACTGTAAGCATGCCATATCAAAACAACAAACATATGATTCGTAGTCCACGCCGCAGAACATCGATAGCGTGTACGGCTTCATTTCGGAGTGCATGTGGACCATTATTCATCTTTAACATGACAGAATGAGACTTACCTCGAGGTATACGTCCTACACGATGTAATCGCGACTTGGGAAATGCATTTCGCTTTGAGTTGGGCGTCGTTGTCGTCGATCGTCTGCTCTTCACCGTTAACGTGATTGACGAGCCTTTCTCATTTTATCGAGTTCGCTTTTCGGAAGTGCCAGTCAAGCTTGAAGATCCTTTTGAAGCCGCGCTACAAGCGGTACATTGTGAGGCGGCGCAAGTGCACCGCGAGAGCTCTGCACGTGCAAAGCGAGCGGCAACGCGGTGGAGAGAAGGGAAAACGCGCGCTGCTAGCACCCCAGTTTCTCTTTTTCTGCCAGAGATGGCGCCGCCTGTCAAGAGCAGCAGCGCCGCTAAGCGTTGCTTGGGAAGCCTATACACAGCGCTCGCGAACGCGAGTGGCAGAGTTTGTAGCTCGGGCCGTGAACGCGGCAAGGCGTTCCGCTTTCTCCTGGGGTATTTCTCGCCACGGTCGTACTGGAGAGGCACGCGGGAGTTCCATCACCGTTCTGGCGCTGTTACCCTCCCGCTGCGTTTGCCACTGCCGTTCATGCAAGGTAAAGGCGAGCGCACACTCGACTCGCAAGGCACCCTACACGGTTTCACACATTGCGCACACAACACGGTACGCAAAGTTTGGGGCTCTGAGTAGCGGGCGATGACAAATTCGCAAGCCTTGCAGCCACTCAGTCTTGTCTGAATGTCAGAACGTGCATCTTCTTTCATGTGACTTCATTTTCGAACGGTGGAATTGTGCCAGGGAGCTTGTCAAACTTCACGAGAAGGTTCAGCAACATCCTCATGAAGATTTTAATAGTTGCAACACCGTGCAGTTAACTATTCTTTTTTTTTTCTTTTTGGACTGTATCATATCAAGAAACGCCTTAAATTTGCGCATGTAAATGCCCAGATGAACTGAAGTGCGCTGTACCTTTCTATTCTCCTTTTTCTTTTTTTTCTTAAAGGCAGCAGCGGCAGATATTTTCGTGCCGCGCTACCGTCCAACTTTGTTGTGCACGATGATTGTTTTGTGTTCTCTCGCAAAATGCAACGGGATGAGTTTAATTAGGCGGTTATGTCAGTTTTTCACGCACAACGTTGTAGCTGAGAATACATGCGGTTTCTAAGCGAGATTACTGCGCAAGCATGGCCTGGCGTAGTTCCTAAGCCTCTTGTAAAGCAAAGCTAAACGCAGCGGGCAATCCGGCCCCCGACCTCTGTGTTGTTAAAGAGCAGAGTCTGCAAAAACACCCCGTCGCACAGGTGCTTTAGATCATGATCAAAACCGACGAAGAATACGTTTGAGTCCGATATTACTTAAGTTCCATCCTGACCGAGTGGCGCACACGCGTGCACTTTCTATCGCGACATGCTTCGGTCAGGATATACTCAAATGCTATTGAAGGATCGCGAGATCCTTATCACACGGGTACTCTCGAACGTGATTAGCCGTATCAGGTTTTATCGCGTCGCTTTTACTGTCACAGTAGAACTTCGTTGTTATACAACAACAAGTAAGCATGACTCGCGGCTGTGAAGTTCGGAATACATATATGTTATGGACATGAAGTTGCAAAAAGAGCAACACTTCCTTACACCGAGGTTTACATGTGCCTTTTTGAAAAACATTGTACCCAAAGTGGCCGCATTTTGGATTTGACCAACAAGATTAAACAACCGCGTGTTGAGGTTTCCTTGCGTGTTAATTAATGAAGCTTACGTCCAGTCTGCTGCGGTGGCGCCTGTAAGTTTTCAGACAAAATTGCCAAACATTGTTTAGTTGTCTTCGCAATTTGAGAAAATATATGGTGAGATGCACAGAGACTGCCTTTCTCATTTCAAAATTTGTCGTTGCCGTTATATAATTCAGTTGATTTTTTCATCCAGCAGGTGGTCGTGTTTTACCCCCTGCACTTGAATGCAGCCGTTTGAATGAGTAGAAAATATGGCTTCCTGTGCAAGAGCACCACCTCACCTATTACTTATAAAAATCAAGTCTTCAAAACGTCTGATACACGCTGCCCAAACACAAACCGCTCGTGTTCCCGTGAACGTCGCAGGTCTGTTTCATCAGCCGCTTCTTTTTCGCTTCTTGTTCGGTATTCCGACGACGGCACTGTGCCACCTGGACAAATTTTTACACATTTCACTGCAGTTCCGAGTATGCGGCAAGCAAGCAGTGAGAGCGCTACTTTCTAACAGGTCTGAAAGCACTGAAACAAGCCAACACCTCCCGCCAGCAGCAGCCCCCGCCGTCGTCTGCACCGCCACGCGGCGCCTGGTGTCAAGAGTAGCGGCGCGGCTGACACTCGCGCTACGAAGATAAAACAAATCGGGTATATAGGTATTCGCCACGAGGTCGGGCTATAGGTGCCAGCACAGTCGCTGCGTTTGTGTGGACAGGCGGTCGGCGGCGAGTATACAAATGTACGCAGCGGCGCTTCGCCGTTGGCGGTTTGAGTCGATTGTCGGCAAATAACGCGTGTTGACTGCAGCCTAATGGTGATGTATGCGCCCTCCATTGCCACAATAATGCACGAAACTGGCATTAAGTTCCTATTGCGTGTGAGAGAAGCGCAATGTGCCAATCAATGGGGTACTGGCCTTCGGCCACATTCGTGTTTTGCACTGTGCTCGATGTTATTTCTTGCTTTATCTGCACGTATTTAAATTGTGTTTTGCCTATAGCACAATATAAATAGTGTTGCGTGACTGAGTCAAGTATTTACTTCTTGCTCTAGCAGCTACAAAAAGAGAGAGCCTGTATTTCTACGTAATTAGATGAAGCAGAACTTTGTGCACTTCGCTTTTCTGTTTCCATAAATGCGCGTACTGCTATAGAAATGCGTGGCTTCAGGTCTTTTTGACCGCTAACCGGCCTCTGCAGACGATAGTTCATGTTTTGCGGTATTGCAAGGATTTCCAAATCGCCAACACTTTACGAAATGGTGTCCCTAAGACTGTGCGTTCACACCCCGATATTTAGTACTTTTTTTTCGTTTAGGACGACGTCATATGCACTACGTGATGTCCTTGAACGACAAAGTGGTACCTACATTGAAATGATTCAGGCGAATGGACGGTACGATGGTTAGACCTAGCGCCATACCGACACGCGCATGCACTCATTTATTAGAGTGCATACAAGTCTCGTAAGGCGAAATGCTCATGTATATTGTGTAGGCATACGTACGAGCATGATACTGTGCTAGCACAACGGAATAAGCTTTAAGCTGAGGACGTGCATGACGTACGGACACTTGCGAACACGGTGTGGCTAGCAGACGACATAAGGAGCCATCCACACCACGGGGTTTCGTCCGCTCGCCGCTAGGTGCCGACTCTGCTCGATCTCGCGGCCAATAGGCAGTTACTGCCTGATTCATCCATTGAAATTCATTCTGACAATGTGTGATATGTGCCGGATTTTCATTCATTCATTCATTCATTCATTCATTCATTCATTCATTCATTCATTCATTCATTCATTCATTCATTCTTTGTTATGATTATATTATTTCTATCAGTGGTTCTTTTCGTTGAACCTGCCCATGCTTGCTGAGGAGACACGTTTAAACCACAACATTGCAGGCATTTTCATTGTCTTGCAGTCGGTTGGTTAAGGGATACAATTGAAATTTAAGGTTCTTTGTTGCAGTATTTTTATTGGGTAGGTAATGAGTAAAGTTATTTGGAAATGCATCAGAGTTCAGCAGTCTAACCAGATCGAGCACGGTGGCTTTCCTTGATGATTCAATCTCGATGTGCCCTTAGCTGTTCGGCTTCATCGGCTGTGTATTCGAACTGTTCATGCGCATGGAGGGTGCGTACAGTACCCTAAATCGTAACTCGTCAAGAGTCGTGTACTCTATACCGCGAGCACTGTAGTTCACCACCACCACGGTGGTCTATTTGTTATGGTGCGCGACTGCTGACCCGCAGATCGCGAGATCGAATCCCGGTTGTGGCGGCCGCATTTTCGATGGAGGCGAAAATGCTTGAGGCCCGTGTACTTAGATTTAGGTGCACGCTAAAGAACCCCAGGTGGTCGAAATTTCCGGAGCCCTCCACTACGGCGTCTATCATAATCAGATCGTGGTTTTGGGACGTTAAACCCCAACAATCAATCAACTGTTGTTCTGGAGTGAGCTAGAAAATAGTGGTCTAAATTGTGTGCAGATTGTCATGCGAGACCCGCATTTCTGGGCTCACTTCGTGCTGTCGCTAACAATCCGTGACAGAAGACCCGAAGACAGATCGCACCATCTTCGAGGTCGCGCTCGTGGTTGTTCCGAAACCCCGACAACAACAAAGGCAGAGCGAGCGCGGCAATCTGCAGCGAGCAAGCGTTCTGGCCTAAGGATGGTCCATTATCTTTGGTGTTGCACACATCAGCTGCAACACGGTGGAGGCTAGGGAGACTTCTTGCAGTAGATGCGTACACCTTAAGAAATAGTTCAATGTACTGACTACCCAGAATACTAATTCCTCCTTCGTTTGTACGGTGAGTATACAGTAATGGAAGAAGTGTTGTGCCGTACAAATAAAGATACGCCTTTATGCGTTTGTTACTATGCGGCTGCCTCGATTAGCGTGTAGTCGCTTTCCTTTTCACTTTTTTGCTCTTTAATATGAAGCCCGCCACGACGTATCTCACGCAGGCTCCTGCTCATCTCGCGCGAGCGTTTACAGTGACACAGCCGACCACAAGACGCGCGGAGTTATACATCTCGCTGACAAAACTTTTTGCATAGCTTCGACAGCGTTGCACCTGATGCGAGAAAGGAGTGTGGCGACATTACGATCCCTGCGCATTCACCACCGAGTGGGGTTATCCTTAAATTTGAAAGAAAAATACCACAGAAAAGGGCCAATTAACTGTAAGGACAACTAATTAAAACTAATTATGCTGACGCAAACGCTGGTCAGTTGACATTTGTGTGCGAAGCCTGCACTGAATTCTGGTGTTAATCAACAAGGAGTGCTTTTTGTTTTACAAGCGATGCTTGTAATGAATGACCTATCTAGCTAGTGCTGTTCCAAATAACCCTTCTTACCAAAAAAAATAATAAATGCGCTTTCCTGGTTGCGATCTTAAAGGGACTGTCTACCGTCCTTCATCGCTTTTGTGTTTTGTATCGCAATAGAAAGCGTACCGTCCGAAGTGTCCAACATTGCAGCGGTTTCTCTGGAATGTGAGTAGAAATTTTTTAAACAATTTTTCGATCTGCGTTCGGTCTTTTTCCATTGGCGTGAAACATGCCCACAACACAGGTTCTTGGACGCGATGACGATTGACGCCAAAATGGTGCGCCCTGTGGCTGTGCCGCACGTGCATGACCTCTACCTTCGCCTCAAGAAGGTGGCCGGGAAGTGCGGCATTTCTGTTGTTTCTTCGGCACTTGGCAAGCTCGCACGCATGTCTAGTCGTGTGAATGGGGCTGAGAAGCCTGGCTGCACAAAAAAGCACGCACAAATTTCATTCATTGCCATGTGGGTGTGGTGTATAGGATCTCACTCACCTGTGGAATGTGCTATGTATGCCAAAGTGGCCGATGCATAAGTGAAAGGCTGACAGAGCTGTCATTTCATTGGCAGGGAAGAAGAACGGCTATTTGGGCTAGTTAGTTCAAATGCATATTGAAAGCAAAGAGACACGTAGACAGGACGGGCGCTAGACGTCAGCTGAAAATTTACTAACACAAAAACGATGAAATTGTACAGACATGCGCAAAACCTTCAATAAAGGCGGTGGACATTTGGCAGATCACTGCCGTAGGTGTTCCTGCACGCCTGGCCTTGAGGGCACCCTTATCTTACACGGCTTTGCTGATCAGCAAGCGCACGAAATCTATGAAGCATATTGTATTAGTTTAGAAGCGGACAAGTGCGTGAGTTCACCGTCACTGGCGTTGCATGCAAAATAGATAGCGTATCTGAAGCGACATTGCAGATATCATTGTTAGAGCGCCGTCTGCTCCTTATTGAAGGTTTTGCGCATGGCTGTACAATTTCATCGTTTTTGTGTTAGTAAATTATCAGTTGACGTCTAGCGCCCGTCCTGTCTACGTGTCTTTTTCTCTTGTGTTTGTTCCGCTGTGCTTGCAAAGATGCACAAGCTCCAGCTTTCTTCTGTCTCTTTTTCGTGTCTGCTTACTTTTTCTATATCTTTCACCCTTTGTCCAGTTCTTTCGCATGTCTTTCTGTCTTTTTCTGTTTTCGTTCTTTTTCTTGACTTCTCTTTCGCTATTTCTCTCTCTGTATTTGTTCTGTCACCTTCCATAGTTATTGCATCCCACGCTGGACCAAACGGTGCCGTAACCCTGCACATTAAAAACGACGTGAAATGTGAGACAGTAAAGGTACAGCGTAGAATTTACGTCCGCCTTTCAATAAATATGGTGCAAGGGGCCGTCGCCCCTCCTTCCCCCTCTCCTCCCCCGTGCGCATACCTACACTTGGGAGCATACAACACACTGTGGGGCCACCGCACCTGTATACATCATAACAGTTTTGCATTATGTAATTATTTCATTTATTCATTATTCATTTATTCATACGTACATCTGCACAGTTTCTTAAAGGCCCCTAAGCAGGTTGCACAATACATTTTAATTACACCCTGTAAGTTATTGCGTGCCCAAATAAAAGCATTATGCCACAAGAATGGTTGATTCAAAGAAATGCACTCTCGCGTGCACTCTAAGAAAAATAAAACGAGTATGTGTGACTCCTATCGGCGAGTCCTGACCACGGTGCAAGATATATACTATGGTTCTGATTTGCCACGTTTATGACTCCATTTACAGAGACACGTTCACTCTCTTGTGGGTCACACGACTTTCCTACGAGAGTAGAATGATCTCCAAAGAGAGTTGACTTGTCTCTTTAAAGAGAGCCATAAGGTGGCGAGCCACAACTCCTAAAAAGGAATCAAATGACTCTTCTTTTTTTAGAGTGCGGAACCCCGCATTATTCTCTGTTCCGCATAACGCTAGGGAAAAACGGTAGATGCGTAGCGACGCCACTGACGCCTCCCCAGGACTCAGGAAAGAAAAGGCCCAGGGTCCATACTATAGCCGATAATGTTTGGTGGCGAGGCAATGAAGCGAAGGCTAGGGAGCCAAATTGAGTGAACGCTACGGCTAATGAACGTAGGCCCTCAATTAGATCTGTGTTTTATTCCTCACGAAATAAAGAAAAAAAGAACCTAATTTGCTACGTGAAGCTCTTTGAAAAAAGGCGCAGCACACACGGAAAGAATATTTATATTTGTTTCAATTTATGCGTTGTTATTTCGCGTTTCTTGAACGCGTGGCAAAGTCGCACTTTTTACGCGCCCATAAAACGGTAAATGGCGTCGGCGTCTTCGGGTAAGCGTTCGCTCCTGCGGGCTCTTCCGTGTTCCCACCTGAGAAACTTACGACGAATTTCACCCGCAAACAGCCGCGTAAGCAAAAATTACACCATTTCCCGCTAAAGGGGACCATGAGGCGATGCGAAGCCGGAGCACTTGCACGATCGCGTTCCGTTGGCGTTCGTTGGGCAGCGGCCGTGGTTGGGCATGCTACCGACCTCGCGTCGTGGAACGCGAAGAGGGACGCTAAGCGCGTCGTATCTTCCATCTAGCCTGGCCGTTAATTCTCACAGGGCGAGCGGAGAACGCGGTCGACAGGCGGGCGAGAGGGGGGCAGCGTAGGAGAGGAGAGAGAAGGGGAGGGGACGCGCATGCTGCGCTCGAGCTCATCGCGGCGTTGAGCAGGAGAGAATTTCGGCATGTCTAGCCCGCGTTTCAGAGGAGTGGAAAGTGGGAGGGGAGAGGGAAAGTGGAGAGGGGAAGGGGAGATAGTGAGTGGAGAGGAGGTGTGTGGAGAGGGTATGCGCATGCGCAGTAAGGGTGATCACGCCGCACACCACCGGATTGAGCTCGGCCTTAAGATACTTCGCATCTAATAAGCGAAACAGTAATGCACCGATTATGCCGCGCTATCGTCATTTTCCACACCGGTGCGAAACACGCGCCAAACCGAACCACACCCACGCTGGAGTGAGTACATGTGCAGAAGCTCAGCCCCAGGGCTGGGCAAAGATACTTTGAAATTGTATCGCGATACGATACAAGATACACAGGCAAGAAGTATTGGAGATACAGATACAAGATACTGCCGCAATAATTGTATCCGATACGATACTTGGGTATTGTATCTTAAGATACGTCGATACATTCTCAAATTTGTTATTATAGATCCATATAATGTAGCAGCAAACGCCTATGCACGAAAATGTCTGCTTGAAAATTTCGTAAGTGACATATTTTGTTTCATTTGAATGAAATGTCTGTTAGTATCTCAAAAGTGTTGCCCTTCTTGCTCAAAGTACATTAGTTTCCTTCTCCAAAACGACTTATTGCGGTTGGTTTTAGCTTCTTCACAGGACAACTATTTATACACTTCGACCAACTAGCGGGTTGCCATATAATCACAATAAATCCAATAACAAGCCTTCGCACGACGGCGCAAATACCAATGTGGACTTTTACATTGTCCATAAAATACGGTTTGCGCAATACCGTATATCCGGACAGGTGTACATCAGCAACAACGCTGGTAGCAACATATATTTTGTTGAGGGGGGGGGGGCATGGTGTATTCTAGGGGTTTGAGACCTTTCGCTAGCGGCCCGGCCCGCACACATGACCGTCTTCGTCCCATTTGTTTTTATTTTCTTAATAAATATGTTCGTAAGCTACACAGACATGACTGGTCTTAGGCATTCCTTTCGTGAGGAACGGTGGTCACCATGTGCTGAAACATAACCGTGGAACAAAAACTCTATATTTCAGAATCCACGTCCAGATTTCACTTGTGTACATCGGTGTCGATGTTTCTCGAATGTTGACTCCGAATCCCCTTCAGAAATGACTTATATATGAGATATGGAAAAGACGTCCTTTCAAATGGCGACGTCATTTTGTTCAAGCTCGCCCCGACGCCCGATCCCACCATCTTCACTGTCCCGGCCCTTGGAACTAAATTTCGCGACTGTGGCCCGCTGGCTATAAGCTGAGTTTGAAATCCCCTGGTGTATACGTAGATGACGTAAAACTTCAATGAATTTTCATATTCTACTTATCCGCGGGCGTAAAGGATTCTTTGTTGATATACTCACTAACGCGCAAATTTTTAGCAATTCTTCGTCAACGAGAGAACATGTGCAACACAGAAACGTCTCAGAAGTCTTTGTATAGTTGCACAAAGCGTCGTAGGACACCGCCGCTATTCGCGCTATTGCCGCTTATAGCTCCCATTACGTGGCGATTAGTAATACAAACATATTTAGGAAGGCCTAAAACAGGAAAACCAATATAAGTAAAATAGAGAGGTGGTTCTGTATCAAACATACACATTGAACGAGTGCAGAAACACAATACAGACGGCGCCCTAAATAGCTATGAGCATGAAGTATCGTCAACTTACCTGTTGAGACAATAAAAAATTCAGTGCCTATGCAAAATTGCCTGAAACGGCTCGTTGGGACGCTCACGAGTAAAACGGGGCATTCAGTAAAACAACGTTTCGTGAATACCCTTCCTAACATTTTTAAGATGGCTGCTAATACTTTCCATTGTTGTAATGCAAACTTAATTTCGCTATTTTCCTAAGCGGTAAGCAGAATGTTTCGTACTGTATACTCAAGGCACGCCCACATAACTATATATTTGTTTTCAAGATCGCCTGGCAACGTGTAAATGTGTAAGCAGTAGTACAAATAAAGCAGAGTTCTTATTTTGGCAGCGCGTTACAAAAGACATACTTAAGTGATCAGACCGAAAAACAGTACAGAGACCTAGGTAATGCATGAGATGCAAAATGACAGCTAAGAAAGCACTTGTGCTAATAATCAAATTATGATTTCCTAAATTCTTTGAATAAATGTAACAGGAATTGAAAATATGGTACGACAATATATTTTCTGTTAGGTAAACGCTTGCTTTGTTAGATCTAGCATCAGTACCAGTGGTGCTAAAGTTAGAATCTTATTTGCATATAAGTTAATTCATTGCATGCAGTCAAACTTACATGACATGACATGACATGACAAGAACTTTATTGGAGTCCTGCAGGAACTCGAATCTGGGGAGCCGAAGGCCCTCAGATCAAGTTGGTGGCTCCGCCCTCCACGAGATTCTTCAAATCGCTGAGGTGTAAAATCCACGAAACGCAAAGCAACTCCATTCTCACACGCATCACATTTCGTTACGAATCAAGACGCAAGCGAATCTTCAATAACGACACTGTAGCAGCATCCGAATTTGCGCAATAGACGCCGCACGCTGTGGAGTACGCGGCGCAGGACAGTGACAAGAGCAAGTGTAGCGGCATCGGCGCAACGAAAGAGAAAAAATATCGAGAAAACAAAAGGTACGTGGGCTCGGCGTACACGTCCGCGCTTGTCTTCCTCATATTCTGCCCTCAGTGGATGACTCTGGCATAAAAATAAAATAACGTCACTGCCCTTGGACTTATTCAGATGACTTAGTGGCACCAGTACCAGCTTTATTGTTTCGCACGATTGTGTTGCCAGCGATTGTTGTTTCGCACGGTTGTGTTGCGATAGAAGTATCTTGTATCTTAAGATACACGATACATTATCGAATGTATCGGAAATACAGATACAGATACTCGTTTTTCGAGACGTATCGCGATACAGATACAAGATACCCATAGAGTATCTAAGATAGTATCTAAAATACATGTATCTTCGATACTGCCCAGCACTGCTCAGCCCCCTATAGCTTTTTTTTCATTGCCAAGTAAAGTTGTTAATGAGTATATTCATGGTGGTGAATTCTCGGTCGCATGATGATACGCAGCCGCAGTGCCCGTGTCCTACGCTTAGTACGTTTTCAAAATTCACTAAAATAAATTCCATATAAACTAAGCAGAAACAAGAGTCGTTTGCCGTTGACTGAATTTTCTTTATTTCGAAAGGCATGTAAATGACAAAAAATGCGACCATCCATGTCTACTTTCTTGCACCAGATCGCACGGGGCACTCAGACCGCTAGGAGTGCGCATGTTCCTTGAAAGTAGCTAGTACAGTCGTAACTCGGGAAAACACAAAGCAACATCGCAACTAGTAGTTCGTTATATCCGCGATTCCTTGTAACAGTAGAGATCAAGATCGGTTCGCAGAAATCGGCAATCAGGATCCCTAAAAAATCTTTGACCAAAAGCGCATAAAAACGATAAAAACACGTCGCCAGAGAACAAACAGTGAAATCAGCGTGGGGAACTTGCCTTTCTTGAACGCTCTACAAGTGGCGCCACCCGTTGTCATCACACGAACTTCCAAAGTTTTTCCGCTCTATTCTTGAAGGACAAAAGAAACTAGGAGGGAGCGTCACGGGACAGTATCGAAGCCGAGACATAAAAAGTGCAACACGAGCACGATGGGAATTGTGAGTTGAACACGAAGAGGTAGCGGATTCTGAGGAGGTTGACTTGTGGACGCTAGCCATGCTTCCTTCTAGTTTTTTTCCCTCCGTGACTCTGTTCATACGGTGGTGCACCCAGTCGAAAATAAAGGCAAATTTTTCAAACAATCAAACTAAAAATTGGCGAAGCTTGCATTAGGCCGTGCAAAGTTTGAAACAGCGGAACTGGACGATTCTGAAGGCTAATGTGCCCTCAGCTAGGCGATGCAGGTTGATTCTAGGTTGCTCCTAGGTTGTTGCTAGGCTTTAGCTTGGTGATGTTTAGGTTGTTTCTACGGCATAGAGGTTCGGGTTGAACCACAGACAGTCGCAGACACGACAGGGATGTCGAAACTCCAGAGCCAGCAAGTCGCACTGAAACCAAGCGTTCGCACTTCCAGTAGATCTACGGGCACGTCTTCTTTAGCGTATGCCTTCCATCGTTTGGGGGTCTTCTCGCCGCCACTGTTGCCTTTCCCGTTACCAAGTATTCTATCGTTGTACGTACTCGGGGTCTTTGGCTGACCGCCATCGCTTCGCAGCACTTTGTTGTTGGGCTGAATGTTGCCATGTTCATATTTAGTGGACCAGCGGTGAGTAAAGTGGCATCTTCCAAATTCATGTTGCACATTTGTTGGGCTAACTGTTGCCTTCTTCATTTTTACTGGACCAGTGGTAAGTAGTAGGGTTTTCTCAATTTCTATGGCACATACCCGTTAGTGATGATGCTAGTGTTTAGGTCCGTCAGACAAGGAACGATTTGCTAAACAGCTTCGCCGTTATTAATCTGCTTGTGCATTATATTTATTTTGCTTTCTTTGATACCTTTCGAGTTTTAAGCCTGGCGTGAACCAAACATTTCTTAGTTGTAGCAGATATCGCGGCGGCTCTCGCGTTTTCGGTTTCGTTATAAAAAAGAATAACTGCCACTAAAACCAAGCGTGGCAAACCAAAGTTCGTAATTATTTCGCTGTAGCCGATTATTCACTATGTTAGTGTATGTAATCACGGAATTCGATTGTACTGACTTTCAGGGAGTTGGCCAAGTCGCTCCTGCCTTCTTAACGGGCAGCCTCTGTCATGGCCGCCCCCTAGTCAGATTGGCCCATACTCACACATCACATGCAGATGGCCAATGCGGCGTATGTTTTTGTGGCGCGTGCTTCGAAATGATTTCACCGTGCTTGCTGTAGAGGATCCAAAGGTCCGATAAGTCGCACAAAGCCCTTTTTAGGTAACAATGAATGGACATCACATAATTGCAGAGGCGTCTTATAACTTCAGAATCACCTTGTGAAGCTCGAACATGGTTGCAGACAATAAGACTTTAACAATAGGGGAGTCGTGGCTATACCTTACGTTCATTCTTTTCGCATGAGGTAGCGAAGGTCGCAAGCAGAGAATGTGTTATTGTTTATTTTACGGCTCACAATATGTTAGATTAGATGTGCGCCGCTGTGAAGAGAAAGAATGAGTAAGTCAAGGATAAAAAGAGGACTCATATTTGTGTTCTAAAACGCACCTACAAATTCACAGACTGCCGTACCTGTGTGATTAATAAAGTTCCTTGCAGATGGGGCCTTTTCTAGGCTGGGCAGACGGCCCGTTATATTAGTAAGATATTATTGGAGCATAAAAGGCCGTTAAACTGAGGATAGTCATCTGATATTTTTTGCATGGTCGAAATGGTAAATGCATGTCTAAAATCGACGATTTCACGTTTTGAGGAGACATATGTACGAAGAAACGTGTACAATGATTGAGGCTTGGCTTATCAATAGCAGTGGAATCGCATGAGTGAGCCAGCTGTCTATTAAACTTGCATAAGAAAGAAATGAAATCCTCAATCGCTGATTTATACTGAACAACAACATGCCATGTCTGTAACGAATCCTTAACTAGCCGTATCGGCTACGGATCCAGACGTCCTCGCCGAAATTTTTGAAAATCATTTCAGTGAAAATAAAGCATTCTACTTCTTCTGCTACTAAGCAATTGCCACTAGGCACACAGCTGCCTCTAAGCAGTTGTCTCATGCGTAATACCACACGTGTGCCTGATTGACAGGTGGTGTTTGTTGCTTTTTAAGCATGCGCAGACGGGTTTTGTGTCTACTTCCTTTTCCACATGTGTGCGCCCTGTCAGCCGATTTTCGGCGTTCATTTTAGGGGCGAAGCACCATAGGGCCGAGGCTTATCCGTCCGTCCGCGTCCGGCCGTCAGGGTACATCAAACCGAAACCAACACCGCTCGCACCAAGGAGAAGTCCTCTTCCTCTTGTTCTTCGAGCACCTTGATGACGATAAGTGAGCGCGCGCTCGCGCCAGGAAGTCTTCTTCCTGTTGTTATTCGAGGGCCTTGGTTATAAGTCAGCGCGCGCTCGGGCCAAGGAGAAGTCTTCTTCTTCTTATTATTGACCGAGGCTTGTCCGTTTCTCCGCGTCCCGCGGTCACGGTACAGGAAACTGAAACCGAAAACATCTATGAAAAAAGGTTAACAAATGGTGGACAAGCACAAAAATGAAATAACAAAACATCGTGAAAACAAAGCATCTAAATGGTAACAAAAGGTGAAAACAGGTGCTTCACCCACTCATGATTATTCACTTGGAGATGCGGTGATTTCTGTTTGTCTCGTTTTGATCCGCTGTGTAGTTGTCTGCGCGCCCAACATATTGTTACGGGTAGTTTAGTAACTATTTATTAAAGAGTTAAAACAGCGCAGGGTGGACAGATGGTGGCAGTCCAGCAACAACCAGAGAAGCAATGTCGTCTTCCTCGTCTTTCATGCAGCCACGCTGCGGCGGCTGTGTGGTATCTTAACCTCCCGGTGGTAGAAGCACCGTCTCGGTGCTTACTCTACACAGATGTGGTCGAGGGAGGGTAATAAGGCTTGGTCCTAGACACGTTAACGACGTCGCTCGTAGCTGAAGATGACGTTGTTGGATCGGCTGGGACGATCTCATACGTAACGTCAGTGATTTGGCGAACGACACGGTATGGTCCAGTGTACCGTGACAGGAGTTTCTCAGAAAGCCCCACACGCCGAGTGGGAGACCAGAGGAGCACAAGAGAACCCGGGGAAAAGTGCACGTCTCTATGACGACAATCATAGAGCTGTCTTTGGTGCTCCTGCGAGGCCCCGAGGCGATTAACGGCGAGTTGGCGCGCGTGGTCGGCGCGGGCGATGGCTTCGGCGGCATTTTCGGTGGCGGAGGGCAGCAAGGTGTCCAAGGGTAGTGCGGGTTCTCGTCCGTATAGAAGATAGAATGGCGAAATGCCAGCAGTGTCGTGACGCGAGGAATTGTAGGCGAACGTCACATACGGCAAATGAATGTCCCAGTCCCGGTGATCAGCCGCAACGTATTTCGCGAGCGTGTCGGTTATGGTCCTGTTGAGGCGCCCCGTGAGGCCGTTCGTCTGTAGATGGTACGAAGTCGTAAACTTGTGTTTGGTATTGCAAGACCGCAGGATTTCGTCAACGACAGCTGAGAGAAAGGTGCGGCCACGGTCAGTGAGAAGTTGGCGAGGGGCTCCGTGCACTAAAATTATGTCGTACAACAGAAAGTCCGCAACGTCGGTAGCGCAACTCGTCGGAAGTGCTCGTGTGAAAGCGTACCGCGTCGCGTAGTCTGTGGCGACTGCAAAGCATTTATTTCCGGAGCTGGAGAGTGGGAAAGGACCAAGCAGGTCGAGACCAACTCTAAAAAAAGGTTCAGCGGGAACGTCGATCGGCTGAAGGCATCCAGCTGGAAGGGCAGACGGCCTTTTGCGGCGCTGGCAGGGCTCACAAGCAGCGACATAGCGTCGAACAGAGCGGGCAAGTCCAGGCCAAAAAAAAACGACGACGTACATGGTCGTATGTGCGGAAAACGCCCAAGTGGCCCGCCAAGGGAGCGTCATGAAGTTGGTGAAGGACAGTCGAACGCAGGTGGGCTGGTATGACGAGGAGTAAGTCGGAGCCGAGTGGATCGAGGTTGCGGCGGTGTAGGATCCCGTCTTTGACGAGATAAATTCGTAGAGGCGCGTGGCGAGGCCTCTCTATGCACTTCCTCAATTGCCAAGGCGGCGTCCTTTGCCGTAGCCTTGGCCATTAGAGAACAAGAACATAGAGAGGAAGAACAATCAATCATAATCTCAGACTCCCAAGAGGCGTGCCGACTTTATATGAACAGACGCTTACCCGCAAACATAATTAAACTGATTGGACCTAACGTAACCAAGAGACACCGGCTAATCTGGTGTCCCGCACACGCTGGCCTAGAAGGGAATGAGAGAGCGGACGCTTTAGCTCGAGATTTGACGAACCGAGCGGAGCATCAGCCCCCCGCATTCGAACCCCATTTAGTGGCCCCAAAAGACATTCTCGCTTGCCAGCGGAGCACACGGCAAAAATATAGTGCCCCCCATAAATCGCTTGAAGGGGAAGACGCTACGGATCTCCGCAAGGTGCAGACGGGAGTCTTTTCAAATTTATCGCGGCTCAGTAAAATACATCCCACGTTGTACCATAACGCTTGTCCGTGGTGCGGCGGTTTGCCAACTTTATACCATATCTCTTGGGAGTGTGACCGAAAGCCAGCGAATTTACACTCATTTTTAGGCAACAAAATTGTAGGACGTTCGGAGCAGTGGGAGGCACAACTTGCCAGCTCGGACCCTGAGGTGCAATTAGCGCTTCTGAGTCAAGTTAGGCGAGCGGCGCAAGCCAGTGGGGCCCTGGACTTGGGGCCCCAACGAGCAGGCTCCTGAGTACCCTCTTTTCTACCCATTCCCTCAAAATAAAGTTTTGTTCTTCTTCTTCTAATAGTTAAAACAGCGCAGTATGGACAAGATGGCGGCAGTCCAGCAACAACCAGAGAAGCGACGTCGTCTTCCTCGTCTTTCATGCAGCCACGCTGCGGCGGCTGTGTGGTATCAATATCTCGTGAATAATAGTTACCTACTAGCTCGACTAGCTCGGTCAGGGAACAAACGGGGGTTAAGGATATCATAGTTGAAATTAAGAAGAAGAAATGGATATGGGCCGGCCACGTAGCACGTCGGCAGGATAACCGGTGGTCATTGAGGGTAACTGACTGGATTCCAAGAGAGGGCAAACGCGTGAGGGGAAGACAGAAAATTAGGTGGGTAGATGAGATTAAGAAGTTTGCAGGTATAACGTGGCAACAGAAAGCACAGGACCGGGTTGATTGGCGGAACATGGGAGAGGCCTTTGCCCTGCAGTGGGCGTAGACAGGCTGATGATGATGATGATGATGACTAGCTCGACTCTCTCTTGTTCTAATCTTCAGAAATGTACGTGGCTCATATTCGGCTTAAAAGATATGAAGTAAGAAAAAGGCAAACCGACACGACTTATCAAGTTCTGTAGATAAGCTTAACGTTAATCGGATACGCGCACAGAATCTGTGGGATGTCATGGAACGAGTACGGTGGCTTTTGAAGATGACGTATTTTGCAGAGCCGCGATTGCATTGGCTCCATATGCAGTGCGACGTGAGGACGCGATGTCGACAACCATTCCATTTATATATATATATATATATATATATATGCTCACCTAAAGTAATGCCTTAAATCGTTCACGTTTTGCACGAAACGCAAATGATCACGGAATTTTTATAGCGAACGTGTATGGATACACCGTTCAATGTTTTTTTTTTAATTTCGTCGCCCTAGGCCAGTGGTTCTTAATTGGGGTCCGGGGACCCCAGGGGTTCCGCGAAGCCATTTTTGGCAGTCCGCGAAACCCAACCTCGCAAAGAAAAAAGGGCGTTTTTTCGAGGCACACTATGTGCCATGACAGCGGCCCCTTCTGGTTTTTGGCATGCTTCACCACATTATATTTTAAATGCGAAGCATTTAAAATATAATGTGGTGAAGCATGCGTTTCTATCTACGTATCTATCTATCTGTCTATACTCGTGGACAACTTTTCTTGGCAATGAAGGGAAAGCTACAGAGCCACATAGCACGTATCCTACCGCTAGTGAATGTAGTCCCGCAACTGCGTCCGTATTTTCTGCGCGAGATATATAAAATACTCCTTCATTTTCTACATGTAGCTTTTTGAGACGGAACGCAGTGCTCACATGCGAGATATATGTATTTCTTTTACTTTATACCTCGTCACATTGCGTTTTGCGTTCGTGAAAAAGTCGCGCCTTTTACCCGTACCTTCGACGCTACGCAGCGTTTGCGTCGAAATGCAACGCTAGCCATCACTTTCCACGGCGTTACGAGACGCGCGCCAAACCGGACTACTTCGCGTAGCAATACATGTGTAGACGCTCCGCCCCGTAGCCAAGGGAGTGACATGTCCATAGAGCCAATGGGGACAAATATTTGGACACGATGGTAGCGCCGTCTGAATTCGAACGGTAGTTGCAAAAACAATTAAAAATGTTATCTTGCTCTCAACAGAAAAAGCTTTTAGGATCTTTCACATGCAATTTAGTTTTAAGAACTACGAATATTGTTTGTAGATTTTCTAGCTGTGTATAAAATGAAATATGTTTCAAACGCACAAGGGCGTTTTGATATGGCGCCTGGCGTTCCCTGCTTCTGCGTCGCCGCTGGCCCCGCTCGCTCGGGCAGCCCCTTCTCCACCCTCGCTGAATTTCTCTCGTTTCCATAATTAACACAGTAGTCACTTACTCATTAGGTACTCACAAGTATCTTACATACTTTAGTAGGGTAGTGCTGCCGCATACAGGCTGAGCGAAATGACAACGCTGATCACACAAACTTACTGCAATAAATTATTTTATTGCGACTGCATCGATGTTTACACAAAATGAAGGACACGTAAGTAGCGTTTTAGCATGTATACCAGCGAATAACATGCATGAATAAGCGTTTATATGCAAAGAAGGTACGTACTACGCATAACCCCACCACAGATGTCCGGAGCACAGATACTGTCCAGCGTTGGATGATAAATAGATCCAACTGCACGAAGCCTTCGCTGGTATAAGAAAGGTATACCGCTAAAGTCCCTGCACTTCTGCTGCTCAAGATGTCGCACCACTTCGTTCACAGTATTCAGCAAACTGTCTGTAACTGATATGAACATATCCGCGTCCCTTTCACGGCCACCAGTGGGCGTGACTGTTTGTTTTCTGGTTTGCGCTGCCACCAAAAGAGCGTCACTTTCAAATCTTTTTAGCCTTCGCGCTATACACTTTTCTGACAGCATAAAATTAAATGAGAAACGGTTTTTTGTGCATATTGACCTGAAGTCTTACAAATAAAATCGGCGAAAAAAAGGCTTAGATGGCGTTTCGATTACCGCTGCCGGCGGTGCGCTATCGTCGTTTCGGTGGGGGCGACACCTGAAGGCACGGACGCGAAGCTCGCATCATGCCACCGGCTTGCCGTAGCTTTCCCTTCATTGCCAAGAAAAGTTGTCCGCGAGTATAGCCGCTTACGGCTGGGGGCTCTCGTGATCGCCTCTTTAATTCGCATGGGAGGGTAAGAGGATTTGACTGTCTGGTCATGACATGAATAACGTGAAAATCATGTCGCGTGCGTCGTAAAACCTTTCCTCCAGACACGTGTGGCACATACCCGTTTACCACGAGCCGCGGTGTACGGGTGTGCGCCACAGGTGATTGACAGTTCATATCTGCCCAGGAACGGCGAGAAAAGACATTTGTAACTTAAATGCGAAAACGTTAAGACAAACCGACATCGGTAGCGTTGACCCGACTAATGGAAAGAATGAAAATTACGATCCCAGCAGGAATCGAACCCATGCTTTCTGCGTGGCATTCAAGTATTCTACCGCAGAGCCACGCCTGGTCGATAAAGTGGTTTGCAAAAACAGCCTAAGCTGGCGCAATATCGGTGCAACGTCAATTGTAATTGTGGTGCTTGCTATGTAATTTTACAAGAAAGCAATAAACACTACATGATATTCCTGCGATGTGTACTCCTACGATACAGGCGCCATATCAGATTAACGTCTGTGGTTCCAGTGTTGGCTCCGCTTTTATAGCAGTCTAATGAACATCACATTTGTATTGCTATGATTCATAAAGCTATATTGAAGCAGAGCTCGACCCCGGAGGAATACATTAACGAAAGTTACATAAGTTATTCACATCACCGCACCGTAATGTGCACTTAGTCCGCCAGAACGACGCAGTGTGCTCTTCATTACGAGGCTGGGCGATGGCCTCATGCTGACCGAGGATGCTGCCAGATTGATCGACATCCGCTTTGTAGACTGGGCTACGTAGGCCACATACGCCCAGGCAGCCTACAAATGCAAGCGCTATCCACTGATATTGCATTACAAAGCACTATCCAGGCCTACCAGACTCGACGGCAAGGGTGACTTCTCGTTCGGACATGTTGCCGGCTCTATCGACAGACAACTTGTCGACGAAATGACCGAGGCATCCACGATTTCCAACAGCTGTACTATACCTCATACTTCACTACGCATGGACCCCTCGTCACCGCGATCACGACCGGATCCGATAACAAGTCATGATCAGCTGCTGGTGCTCACTGATCACGGTGATGATGACCTTCTTCAAGAACTGCCAAGAACTTCTACACATGTACGTGGGTTCGTGAAAAGTGCGTGCTTTCTCCATCACAAGAGACAAGTATAAGTACTACATATCAGCTTAGCGCTTCTAACGTTGGCAATACCCACGTTGCCGTTGGCAGCATTACCGAACTGTAAGCAACTGGTATATAACACATTTGCGGCTGTCCAACATATATGTGTGCGTATAAAATTTATACAAATCTTTAGCGCCATTTGGTAACGTTTCGCTCAGTAAAAAAATCACGCCACAGTAAATTTCCCGCCGCATGCTTCGCATAATATCGACTCCCACGGTACGTGGGATCTTCCGAATTTTTTCAGGATTGCATATTTGAAGAGCACACATAGCTGGAAACAGGTTGATTGTGGCGACAGACCGCACAACTTATTCGCAAGCTGCTGCGATTCACTTGGCATGGCACTTTAGTTTGACCACTTTCGGCAAGGTACGAATAAAAGATCATTTAATTTCACTGCCAAGCTGAAGAAAGCTGAAATATCTCGATTGCATGTGCAGCGGACCACCGAACAATGCAGACGCTCGCATAGGAAGCCACTCGTTACGTAAGAGCTCGCGAGATAACGAGTGTTGGCCGACTTTGAAGCCGCTCACGCGTTTATTAAAATATCCAATTACAGATTACGTGCTCGACCAAAACACGCTATAATTTTGCCAAGTTATTTGTGAATGTGCGAAGATTAAAACACAAAATAGAGATTATGATCGATATTTGAGAGGCATGGCCCCTTTAAGTGAATATCGCTTGTTACTGGTCCACACTTTGTACGACCAGTAAGTAGCTGGGCAAGCCATGTCGCAGTTCGTACAAACGTCTTTGGCTTATCAATGAACACAGTACACTTCCATGTCGTTATGTGATTAATACCAACCTACGCCACAATCGGAAGCCGTTCTAGACGCTGTTTACAGCTTCACCATCCAACCAATTTCGCTGATTGGAATAAATACCATTTTACTTTGTTCTTAGTAGGGACTGCTGCATACAGGTTGGCCAATGTAGCGCAAAATCGCTCACACTACTAACGCGAAAGCGTTTCTTGGCTAGGGTGGCAAAAGAGTGCACCAAACTGGAGCCCGCAAAAGGCGTATCCAAAAGCGGTGTCAGCGAAGCACGTGACGTTTCTCACAGGAACTGACGCCATCGCCAAGAACTGCCGCAGCAACCATGTGAAGCCGCGGTGCAGAACAAGGAAAAATCTCGACACGACGGGAATAATAAATGCGGTGTAAGAATAGTCTGCGCATCGCGTAATGTCGTCGACCTCTGCGACACGCGACCACGAACGCGGGATATACAAAAGCAGCGCGGCCTAGACTGCCGTGCCATTTGGCCTTCAATAAGTGGGCATCGTCCGGGCAAAAAAGATGGTTGATCCCTCCGTCATAGGAATCAGAATAACACGAAAGTAAAGCGTGCCCTTGCAGAAGTAACTTAATGTTTACTGTACATGATATAAGAGAGCTTGCACAATGTATATTGATGTCTGGCAGCTATAGCACCGTTTAACGTGGATGCACCCACTTTGATGATTGGTGGTACATCTCCATCCCGACGACTAATGTCCATGTTAAATGATTAAATAAAACTTTGTGGTAGCTGTAGTAGTTAACGGTGAAAGCGTAATCAGAGAACGAGGTGTGATAGGCAGAAGAGAGTCTCGTATTGGACGCAGAACTTGGTCGCCTTACCGCGGCATGTTAAAATGTGATAGAACACCACGGCCACACAAGAGGGAAACGCAAAGCGCGTCGTGCCGCCCCGGTAGCCCGGCGGCCGCAATTTTTCTCGGGAGGAGCGCGTAGGCGGGGAACGCGATGTTACAGCCAGGTGAGGCAGGCCCGCGTCGCAGAGCTATTTTGGTTTGATTAGCGTGACGCTATGAGCGAGGCCGACGCTTTTATGACGCTTGCGTTAAAGGGACCCTCCAACACTTTTCCAGACCTCATTGTTTTAGATTTTTTACTTTCGGGTTGCGTAGACTGAAGGCTGTAGAGATTAATGCAGCAAGAACGGCAGCGATAGGGACACGCAGTCCGAAGTTATTCAGCATAGAACACTCAAAATACAATGAAATGAAGGCCTACCCTCAACTCGATTTGCGCGGGGTCACCTGACCACGTTTCACTCGCCCTGTGACGTCTGATGGCGCCCCAATGAAATGAACTGAAAGATCCTACGTACGGGAAGCTTGCATACCATGTTGCCCGTTATTTCAAAACTATTGAGGACGCCTTTGCGATAGTAACACACAATGTGGTGCATTAAGAGTCAACTGCACGTGCGAAACGAGGCAGATCGCGAACGCCTCTATCATGTTTTGTAGTTTTAGTCATCTTTCTTGTTGCGACGGCGTCTATATCAACGCTCCTACAATTTTTTCCCTTCAGTTTCTTCAAACAACGGCGCCTGGAGCGTCCCCAGCGCGTTTCCTCCAGCGCCGCGGCGTTCGGCGCATTCTTTGCCGGGCGCTGCAGTTTTCAAGCTGAAAAAGTCTAAGATCGTTCGTCTGGTTGGTGTTCAGTGAAAAAAGCATGCTAAAGAAAAACTAAACCCAATAATGACCCCTTTTGTGATGCAACGCCGTTATTACTTCTAACGTTACATTTATCCAATCACAGGCCAGCGCTCATCTTCGTCATTTCCGCGCGCAATAGTTATGGCGAGTGCCACTACACGTTGATGCGGTCGGCAGCGATGTATGCGCTTCAAAAAAAGTGTTGGAGGGCCCCTTTAAGGTCGCCACTTCGCGGTATGTTAAGGCGTTGAAAAAATTGCACTTCTATTGAAAACGCGTCGAATGGGATGAACGTGTAGCGCGTTGCAGGTACTAATTGCGGAAGCCACAGTAATGATGAATTACATTACTTTGCGGCTCCCAGAGGGCGACACCACCCCGACGACCAGGAGAGTGGTAGATATAAAAGGCGCGTTTCTAAAGCGTCTAGAGTCTGTGACCGTGGCGCAGTTCCATGAAATAAATAAAAAAAAAGCGACCGTGGCGCAGTGGATAGCGTGCCCGGCATCTGTTGTTGCGGACCGATTAGTCGTGGGTTCGATGCCCGTTGGCGGAACTTTTTTTCTTTGCCATCTGATCGTGTATATTTTTTCGACGTCATTTCCGTGACGGAAATACGTCACTGAAGTCTTCGTGGACACCGGCATCAAACACTTTCGTGTTAAAAAATAAAAACGCTTTCGTGTACTGATATCGTAAGATTATGCTTAAGGGTCCCCAGAGACCTTTTCAAAAGCGACGATACCTGCGATTTCACCATATTGTTTACGATGGGACATGGCTGCCATAGGTGTTTGACTCGTTTCATCTACGTTTAGGTCAAAACATTCTTGCATTTATGAGGCAGCCTGAGAAACCAAGCCTAATGCCTTTTTTTCGTGACCTGGACGTGTATTTCCTGCAGGCTCTTTTAGTGACTCTTATTGGACATCTTATGTACGTGTTTGATAAGCCTGCCGACGTGCAGCGTTCCCGATGCGGCCGGCAGGATGCTCGGAGCTGCTCACCCAGTTGGGCACTTTGCTTAACTACATACGTACAGGCCATGGCGCCATAGTACGTGGCGCCATGGCTTCTCGTCCTTAGTGCTCTGGATGGTGTGTACGCGCCAAACGAGGTAGGTCCTGTATAGGGCCCTGCGGTCCTCGAAGGTGCGCCAGTCACATGCGCAATTGTATGCACCGTTTTCCAATATTTCATGCTGTGTTGAGAGTGGGCTTGTCGCTGAACAGGCGTTTCTGATATGGCAATCCGATATTCTATCGAGGTCGCTTGTCATTTCAGGATGTCACATTTCATTGATGCGTGGACATCAACGCCTGCCGTCGTCGTTGGCTGTAGCGAGCATGAACAGTCAACAGGAGGTAAGTACCGCGAACACTTTTCGACGTCTCCCAGATGCTCTAGCAGCGCTTCAGAACAAGCGGTGTCTCAGTTCTTCGTACATGGGTGATGAATGAGACGCCAGGTTTACCTTGTTTAGTCGACGTTGTGTCGCCGGGCCTGACAGAACACACAACTACAGCTGAATCGACTTGAGGATGAGTCCACAAATCCCAGCATTGTGCCTAGAGGAAAGAAGAAGTTGGAAGCGGACATGTTGGGAAAGTGTCATGGACGTGCAAGTGAAACTCCTGCACTCAGGGAGCGCCGTCGCGATGCTGGTGCCAAGGCCACGAGAAGCACACGGGCTAACGTAACTCTCGAGGAGCTGGACCTTGACGCGTAGACGCCGGCGTTCAAGCAAAGAGAACTCGAAGAACGAAGGGGTGGTGCTCGTGCAAATACCGTCCGTGAACTTTTGAAAAATCGGTGCTTCTACACCAACCTCAACAAGCTGGCCCACTCCAAGGCGCGAGGTTTGAAGTTCCTCACCCACGGAGGTTCTACCCAACTCACGACGTTGGAGAACAGAGATCAGCCCCCGACATACAATGAGATTTCACACACTTCTACCTAGGCAGGAGGGTCTACCCTCCTCTTGACATAAAATTACACAGAGAGCAGACAATGACACCTCATCTCTTACAGACGGGTTTGTACCAAAATTTGCTTTTATTGCGCAAAATTTATCAGGATATTTACACTAGCAGCTCGTGCCCCAGTTGCGGGTAGGTAGCTAGTTTAGAGCACATGCTCTAGCGATGCGCTTCGTTACTGTGCAGCGGTCAAGCCATCCAAGCCAATTGGCGCTCCACCTTGAGAAGCCCCAGCAACGGGGATCAGGTTTGGGCGGCCCACGATGCGGCAGTCAGGCCTAGGCTGCCCGTCCGAACGTGGGAGGAGCCCACCGCGCGTTAGTCGCGTCTCTCGCTCTTCTTTTTTCCTGGTCGACTGGCCACGAGTGGCGTGGCGCTACAACCCCAAAATGGGAAACTAGCGTGGGTCGCCAGAGATACGGCGTAAACGCAGCGCGGGCGACGGTGGAGCATGGCCCGCGTCTCGCGTAATTTATTTTCGCCATGTGTGGCGTCCCGTGCGTTTCACCCAACGCCGCGTGCGCTTGTATTCTGCCGTTAGTACCCTGGAGAACGAATGAGGCATGGCGTATTTGTCTAAGGCAGCGAGCTGCGGAGCGAGAGGTCGCAGATTGGAAACCCCGGTCGAGCGCTTCGAAATATTTTTCTTCTGATGTATTTTTATTTGTGGCTTTTATTTATATATACATACATATACATATCCAGGGCATGACGGCGACGGCAAAAATCAGGCGAGAGTGTCCATGTAATTGCTATCGCAATAAAAGTTCAATACCATTTATAGGGATACATTTGTGCTCTCTCATAGTATTGTATTTTTATAGTGTTATAAATCATTCTATTTTCTGTGATGACCACAGACAATGCTTAAATTGTTACAAATACACAAGGGGCACCACGCTCGCCTTAGCTGTAATCGTTAAACATTACGGCCGGAAGAAGCTGCACTTGTCGAGATGCGTGAACACAAGCATACGAAGCCGGCATTGACGTGAGTGCACTTTCGCATCAACGGGAATAATCCGCTCCGCACATCATTTGTGCTAAGACACTGCTGTGCCAGGGAGAACTGTACTAAGCGCCACCTAAACAGAGTTACGAACATCGCCTTCGCGCGTAGCGTTCGCAGCTAGAGTGTGTGTGTGTATTTTCCTTGCCTCTGGTCCACTATTCATACGAGGCCGAAGTCATGTCGGAGGCCAACGAAACGTCTTGGGAAATAATTAGCTACAGGCCATACGAATGACGTCCCTTGATCAATTTAGGGCTACGTCACAATCGGTAACCGTTCTAAGCGTCATTTACAGCTTCGCTGTCCAACCACCTTCACGGCTTGAATCGGAGACCAGTTTCTTTTCTTTTCTTTAGGTACAACTCCATGCAGCGCTCCCAAGGTAGAGTACCATCGTTTGCATTATTTTTTACCAGAGCGTTCCTGCTACATCACCATGTTTTATGTGATGGGATAGGGAAGGCATTGCATTTTCACTGCTTCTGGTCTGCATTTAGGCAACGCATGCTCTGCATTTACGGGCCAGCCGAAGTTGCTTAGAGTAAAGGACACGTTTCGCGATCTCGGTGTGCATTTCCCTGCATATCGTTATGTGGTGCTTCAGTGGAGCTTTACTGGTATGTCTAACACGCTAGCTGACGTGAAATGTCTGGGATGAACCCATATTCACCGGACTGCGCGTGAGCTGCGTCGGCTTCTGCAACACTTGTTTTTGCTAGATACTTACCGAACAGTACATAGATTGCAGTACTATGCTTGTTTGTGGCACCTTGGCTATTCGGCTAGTATACATTATACCGCCTATATGAGCCACATATGCGATTGTGGACAGGAATGTTCAAAATTTAGCTCGTGTCTGTAAAATTTTGTTCTGCATGAAGTCAGGTGAACTCTCTCAAAAATATATATTTTCAACTTGCTTGCGGCTTCAAGACACTACACGACAGAACACAAGTATCCGCTTTCTTCAGCTTTTTTACGCGATAGCGTTAATGTGGTCGTTTCGCAGAAATTTCTGGTGATATCGTCGGCGAAAGTTCGAATAGATTGAAATAAAATAAGAATTCGATACCAGTAACATCCAAAAGCTGGTCTTCTACGAATCGAAATGAGGTGCTCTACCACGGAGCCACGCCATTGCTATTAACTGCTTCCGAAAAAAAAATCCCATACAAATGTCATGTAATGCGAGGAGACTCCTTGACGCATGTAATGTAGCGTGGGAGAAGCGTAGAATGGCACACTGGTCGTGTTGGTTCAGCATATTTGAAATGTAAAGCGCGATGCCTTACACTTCTTGTTGACCGTCTAGAGGAGACAGGCTACTCGCAGGTCATTCTCGTGTCTGTTGAGTAAAAGATGCTGAAGAAGTCGCGAAACTACCACATGAACGAAGAGCCGCCTCAAGAGAATGTAAAGCTAGCCGTGATTACCTGAGCATCGTGTGCTCCATAATTTGAAGGAGATTGCTAAGTATGCTGATGTAAAGGTGGTCTTCGCTGCACCGTTAAGACTTTCTAGGCTCTGCAGGATGACCAACCCGTGTCTCCGAGCAGCTCAGGCCTGCAGTGCGAATGAAAAAAAAACAAGTAGGTGAGCTGTCAGACGGGTGTGGTCTACGATATGCCTTTGTCGTATGGTAGGAAGTACGTAGGCCAAACCGAGCAATGCCTGAACGATAGACTCATACAGCATAACATCATGATCACCAGCCTGTCCACGCCCACTGCAGGGCAAAGGCCTCTCCCGTGTTCCGCCAATAAACCCGGTCCTGTGCTTTCTGCGGCCCCGTTATACCTACTAACTTCTTAATCTCATGTACACACCTAAATTTCTGTCTCCCCCTCACGCGTTTGCCATCCCTTGGAATCCAGTCATTACCCTTAATGACCGCCGGTTATCCTGCCGACGTGCTACCTGCCCGGTCAATATCCATTTCTTCTTCTTGATTTCAACTATGGAATCATTAACTCCCGTTTGTTCTCTTACCCACTCTGCGCTCTTCCTGTCTCTTAAGGTTACACCTATGATTTTCCTTTTCATCGCTCGCTGCTTCGTCCTCAATTTAAGTTGAACCCACTTTGTAAGTCACCAGGTTTCTGCTTCGTAGGTAAGTACCGGTAAGATGCAGCTGTTATACACCTTCCTCTTAAGAGATAGTGGTAGACTATCATTCATGATTTGATAATGCTTGCCGAGTGAGCCCCATCTCATCCTTATTCTTCTAGTTATTTCACTCTCATGGTTCGGCTCCGCGGTTACTACCTGTCCTAAGTAGACGTACTCCTTTACAACTTCCAGTGTCTGGCCACCTATTGTAAAGCGCTGTTCTCTGCCAAGATGGTTCTACATTAGTTTAGTTTGATGCATATTAATTTTCAGACCTACTCTTCTACTTTCCATATCCAGTTCAGCAATCATGAGCTGTAATTCGTCTCCCGCGATACTCATCAATGCAATGTCATCAGCGAGTCGCAGGTTACTGAGATACTCTCCATCAACTCTTATACGTAATTCTTCCCTATCTAGGGCCCTGAAAACCTCCTGTAAACACGCGGTGAACAGCATTGCAGAGATCTTGTATCCCCGCTTTACGCCCTTCTTTATTGGGCTTCCGTCGCTTTCTTTATGCAGGACTACAGTGGCTGTGGATCCGCTGTAGATTTCTCCATTATGTTTATGTAGGCTTCGTTGATGACCTGATTCCGGAGTGCCTGCATGACTGCTGATGTCTCCACCGAATCAAATGCCTTCTCGTAATCTATGAAGCTATGTATAGGGGTTGGTTGTATTCCGCGCATTTCTCTATCACCAGATTGATAGTATGAATATGGTCTATTGTTGAGAAGCCTGTACGAAATCCTGCCTGGTCCTTTGGTTGATTGAACTCTAATGTCATAAACTGGCCACCCTGTATCCTTCGTATACAGGGTGGCCAGTTTTTCTAACATAATCTCTCCACCGTCTTTCAACAGGTCTGATGTTCCCTGATCCTCACCAGCGGCTTTGCCTCTGCATTCTGTTTAGGGCATAACAAAAACGTCAGAAACGGCAGAGAAGGCCACCTCAGAATTTATTGCCATGATTGGCAATCTTGTTATGACATTTGCGGCTGCTCTGTTGTCGCAAGAAGCCAAGATTAATGGGTAAGATAATCATTGAGGCAAAGAAAATCATCGAAGAAGGCGATAAGCGTGTTAGCATGACTTCGGTTTCACTGTCATCTAAGGAGTTGTGTTACTTTATAGCGACTGCGCACTGATGATTTGCGACAGCGCGTGATGTATATACATATAGTGTGCCCACTTCTCAATAAACATTGTTGGAAGCGGCGCTCCGTGTATGTGTACGCTTCCTTTTGTCCGCTGTCGTCGTGGCGCGTTATACTTCAAGCAAGCATAGAATTGCGCAGACGTGAAGACATGTGAATCACACGAGTGAGGGGTTTAAAGTTCCACCCATTACAAAGTGTTCAGGATTGTTTCATCATCATCGTCTCCAAAAGCATCACCAAAGGGAGCAGCTTTGTAGGTTCGCGTGTTCGCCCAAAAATTACACTTGCCAACACCGATTGAGAAAAATATTTACAGTAGTTGTAACTCGGCGTTGGAGGAGCCGCATGCCGTCCTTGATGGGATACCATCAGGCATGCTCGTTTACTGGAAGAGAAACTGATATTTCCTCCATTGGTACTCGTGACATATTAGCGTAGACGCTAGTGAAAATAACACGTGGGTTCTTGGATTCACTAGATCAAAAAAAGTGATAATAACGCTTGGAGCATAACCACATATTTAGCTCAATGACAGCATTTGATTGTTCGCTAAACCCTGTTGAGCTCCTCAAAAGTCTACACAAATATACAAAGCACATTGTTGACCGACGGGTGTGACGGTTCTCCATTTCCCATTACCTGCGATGTTCACCAAGACAGTCATTGGTTACCAGTACTCTTTTCGCACAGCTTCGAGCCATTTCTGCGCTCACTAATGGAATATTGATGCGTCAGAGGCCATCCCACTAGCCTGAAGTGGAACCGCCGCGATTGTGTCAGGGTTTCGCCGATCACGTAACGTGATACCACGAAAGCGAACAGGTCTCATCTGTCTCCGTCTCGCCAGACAGTCTCCGCCTGTCTCGTGAGTACGGACATATTTCAGTTGACGCGATGAACGTTTCCATATGTCGGTATTTCTTCATTGGTTCCCGACATGCATGCCCAAGTCTCTTTTTGCCGTTTTTAGAAAGAGTAATCCTATTCGAGTTCAAGGCCTTGATTGTACCAATTACGGTGTATTAGTTTCCTGTGATGTTGAATGCCTGTTACCCTTTAGGGCAGAATCTGCGAGAAAGACAAAGGGACACGATACTAGCACGCATCGGCGCCCGCCCCATAACACGACATTACCACAAGACTTCTAATGGACGTCTTCTCGCTTTCCCCGATTTCATTTTGTAGCCATTCTCAGGCTGATCCCTCGGTAAACCAGGCGTACATAAACTAAAACGTTACCTTCCACTGGGATATATAGAACTTTTTTTCAGGTATACACATAGAAGAACGCTGCATTGCCCCAAACAGAGAGCACACTGCTGCTGTTCCTTTATGCGGCGCCTAAAGAATGCTGAACAGTACAGATGCTGCTAGATCTAATCATAACATTGAGTCGGTGCAGAAACGAAAGTAGTCCTGTACAGTTTACGCAGCAAATAACGATACATTGCAGGGTATTGACATCAGACGCCGACTTTACAGTTGCATAAAAAGTGGCTGCTGTTAGCGAGTGTTCTCTGAACAATGCCTATAATCACGGGCAATGTCGGCATGTTTTGCAACTTGATGTTGCGGATCATAATCGCGAATTATCTGGCAATTTCCCCATGGGGAGTTGGTGATTCGTTGATCTGTGCCGTAATTTTGAGCCAACAGACACACCAGCCTATTTTATGCCGGCCGCGGCGGTCTCATTTCGACGGCGGCGAAATGTTAGAGCTCCGCGTACTGTGGGTAAAGAATCCCAAATGATTGGAATTATCGGGATCCCTCCGCTATGGCGTCGCTTTTATTCATGGCGTTGTCTAGACACGCACGAGTCCATAAATTAAAATTACCGCCTTCTTCATTGAGGCTGGATGGTACATTATAAGGTTATGAAACGGCACCGCACAGGATAATAATAAAGAATAGAGAACACAGCGATCTGTCCTGTGTGTGCCTACTCATGCGCTCTAGCAATGTTTGATAGACTGCTTTGGTCATCAGAAATGTGCCAAATGAATATTTATGCAAATGCGTATGTGCGCATGCTCGGGATCTGTGCTTGCGCCTCAGTCACTAAGCCTGTGTGCATATCTCTTGTGCAGAAACGCATCTAGTTGAATTAATAGATAATTTCTCGAAGTACTCATCTATGTATATCGACAATCACTTTATGTGCAACTATGTCTTTGTCGGTGTGTGTACTGTTGTGATCAGGAGTTCACTTGGATTCTCACATTTCGTAAAAAAATTACTATTTAAATACTACTGTATTCAAGCTATTAAAATATCTATAAACAGGGGGTGGGTGCTAGAGCCGACGTTTCGACAAGTGGACTTGTCTTCTTCAAGGCTGGAACTGGAACACGGCTGGAACAAGCTGGAACAGGTTCAAGCCTTGAAGAAGACAAGTCTACGTGTCGCAACATCGGCTCTAGCACACAACCCCTATTTGCGGATTTTTTTCATCGCAAGTTTCCATCTTCCCTTTCCTGCCGGCATGGAGAGGAAGTGAAGTCGACGATCGTCGACTTCACTTCCTCTCCATGCCGAGCCCTTTCAAGCTTCCTGCACCGAATCATCGCCCCTCTCACCCGGAATACCCCAACTCATGTCCGCGACTCCAGCCATTTCGTGCAGCTAGCATCAGAGGTGAGCATCGACGAAGACGAGAGCCTGGTCTCGTTCGACGTCGTATCTTTGTTCACCAATGTGCCGGTACCCTTATCTGTATCCTGTGCCCGTGCTGCTCTTGAGGGTGACGATGGCTTGAGTCAAAGGACCCCACTCACTGTTGACGAACTCTGCCGCCTACTGGAATTCTGCCTGTCCAGCACGTATTTTTCCTACAAAGGAACAATCTTCAGGCAAACCAGTGGAACCGCAATGGGAGCCTCCATCTCCGTCACAATGGCAAACCTGACCATGGAACATATAGAAAGGGAAGCACTTGGCTCCTTCTCGCCGCGACCCAAGCTCTTTCTTCGCTACGTGGACGATTGCTTTTGTGTCGTGAATACATCTGAAATTGAAAACTTCAGACTGCACCTAAATTCCGTTCACCCAGCCATACAGTTCACGGTCGAGTGTGAACGCGACCGCACCCTCCCCTTTCTCGACGTCCAGGTGGCAAGAAGGGGCAGTGACTTGGAGTTCTCCGTTTACAGGAAGCCGACGCACACCGGGCGGTACCTTCAATACGATTCGTCCCATCCCTCCACCCACAAGGCCTCCGTTGTGTCCACATTACTTCAGAGAGCCAAAAAGATATGTTCCACTGACACGGAACGCCGGAAAGAAGAGGCCCGCGTAATTGCGGACCTCAGAAAAAACGGTTATCCCAGAAATTTCATTCGATCCGTCGCCCGCCGCGCAGAGAAAAAGAGGTTACGCGACTCCCAGCCAGCATTGACGAACAGCTCTCCAAAACGCGTGTCGGTCCCATACGTCCAGGGAGCCAGCGAGGCGTTGGCTCGGATTTTTAGGAAAGAAGGCGTGCACATCGCGCACGTGCCTTCATGCACGCTGGGCCGCTTCCTTCCCCGCCCGAAAGACCGGCCAACAAAGGACAGGGCGCCCGGCGTCGTTTACAAAATACCGTGTGCCGACTGCCCCTCGTCATACATCGGCGAGACCAAAAACTTCCCCGAACGGATTAGGCAACACGTCAACGACGTCCGTAAACTCAACAAAGAACGCAGCGCCGTCGCCGAGCACGCAGAGACGTTTGACCACAGAATAGACTTCAACGGAACCGCCATCCTCGAAAGTGAAACCGAGTGGAGGAGGAGGTTACTACTGGAGTCGCGGCATATACAGAGGACCACTCAAAATATCAACCGTTCACTCGGAACTCTCCCCCCGGTGTATGCGCATGGGCTACGCTCCTCGGTAATGCGTGGGGTCGTTAACCGCCGCGAGAGTGCCTTAAAGAGGCCGCTGCCAAGCCGCCGCAGTCCCCCCTGAGGAAGGAACCGAGCTGGTTCCGAAACGTCGGGTTTTTACGTGTCTTCGTAACTTTGGTTGGAGAATAAATATCAGTTATCTCAGTTTACTTACCCAACCAGACAGACTTCTGTCTAATGTTTACCTTCAACAACCATAAAAACACACTTCTTACCGCACAATGGTATGAAGTTCACGCGCGAGGCCAAGCGTGGTATTTTAACTGTAGCAAAATCGTGAGCGTACAGTACGCGACAATATTCTGGCATAATGTCGTAAAGGTTGCAGCCATTTCAGTGATTCTCACGATGTAGCACCAGTTCCCCACCTCGCGTCATCGAACTGCTGCGACGCCGGGAACTACACACCTAGCTGACTATGAAGCAAGACCGCCATCTTGTAGGAAGCCATCTTGTCCAGCACCAACAAACAAAAGTGCACAACTGAGGCGTCTGAAACATTGCCGTTGATGCGAAACATTGCTGTCGATGAGCTAAATCAGGGCTCATCGTACGACGTGCGGTCACCGCCTTAACACAGTTTTAAAGTTGCAACGTCTAAGGAACACGCCACGAAAGCAACGCGCCCAGTCGGTCTTTACGGGCGTGCTGCCAACTGAGCAGCGTGCGCTCCCACGGCAACCGAAAGAAATAAAAAAGTAGGGAGATGGGTTAACTTGGAGCCTGGCAAATCAGGGCAAGCAAGATGAGGTGTGACGTGTTATCGAGAGAGGGCGATACTTTGTTTTTGCGCAACGGAATCGGAAACTTAATTCAGAATGCATAGGATCCTATGGGTGGTTGGGAGAGAGTGCAACCGCCTTTCTCCTCACTAGTCACCAGGGGAGCCGAGCGGTGGCGCCACCGTACCAGCGCACGAGGCGGATATGACCGACACGCTCGTGAACGCTATGATGGAGGGACAGGACGCCATGTCGAAACAACTCTACGGGGCTGCGATGAGCGGCGAAATACAGAGAGGCGCTGACGAACGCAAGAAAGAGGAGGGAAGATGCCGCGGCGATGCCGCACCACAGCGACGCTCCAGAGAAGGCAGCAACGCATAACAAGCTTGAAAAAACCTTTTACTGGACGTCAACAGAGACAAGTACCTCAGTTGTCGTCTCCTCTTCGTCATTTCAAGCTGCCCGAGTGCTTATATGCTGTCCATCCATGCATCTTATGTGCCGTGATCACGCTCGCAGTAATGCCGGTAAAGCGCTCAATCCAGCTCATAAGAAGGCTACCAATGATCGAAACCTGGTTAAAATGAATGAAGAAGGTCAAATATATTATATACTTTTAGAGAAATAGGAAAAAAGTAATCTCGATAATGAGCTAAAAATCGCTAAAAAAGTTTGGAAATTTTCGGCTGACTCCAGGCCAGCGAATGAGAGGGCGCCACCACCTCGCCGAGAAACCGAATGCCCCTTCCCCTGCGCTTCAGTCGCACTGCGTTGCTACATCTGATGGGGGAAACAAGCAGACGGAACTCGCTGCAGACGACGCGCAACTCAACTGCCGTAGCAAGAAGGAAGTCGATGGAGCGCGAGAAAAAGTAGCGTACATAACGCACACCGAGGTTGCGGATCTCTAACATGATTCTTGTGCCGGGGAAACCCTATATGGTTACCTCAAACATTGGCGTCATCGACGCTTCGGTAAACGGAGCAGTGGGAGCTCTAAGAACGGGAATCGCTGGGTGCCGGTGCGACGCACTTCCGCAGGTCTCGCAGCAGTGGAGCTGGCATACTTTTTTTTCGGTCAGCGCCCAAAGCATAGCACCGAACTAAAGTTGTCAAAAGATCTCTACGGAGACTAAAAGTGCCTCGTAAAACCGTAATTTTAAAAAAATCTAACGTAAGATATGAGAAGGTTTACGCCATGGTCTGATGAAGCCTGAAGCCTTCGTTGTTTATGACGGATACACGGTATTCACTCGAACACAGCGGCAGTGATAATCAAGGCTGAAACAATCGATGCATAATCAAACGCCAAAAGTTACCTTCGGTGGCGCTACCGTCAGCACGAGCAACGCGAAAATGCCATCACGTGATGACGTCAAATATGGCGCTTTTCTGACGTCGCAGGTCGCCAAAACTTGTGACGTCGTCGTCGAGTCAGCATGACAACATCACTTGACATTGTCGCTTGCTCAAAAGTGCGTCGATCCCGGAGGCACCGCTAAACCACTTGAGGTGCAGAAAGCTTTTGGGAGAGGTGGGAAAATGAATACAATAGACTTTCAAGAAAAAAATCACACCATCTCCCGCTAAAGGGGACCATGAGGCGATGCGAAGCAGTTTCGGCATGTAGAGCCCGCGTTTCAGAGGTGGAGTGGTGAAAGGGATAGGAGAGGGGAAGGGGAGGAGAGATGGGAGGGGTGAGGAGGAGTGGAGAGGGGGAGTTTAGAGGGGAAATGAGAGGGGGATGGGAAAGCGGAGGGAGAAAGGGAAGGGGAGAGGTGATGTGGAGAGGGGGGAATGGAGAGGGGAAGCGGAAAGGGAAAGGAGAATGAGAGAGGTGATGTGGAGAGGGGGAGGGGAGAAGGGGAGAGATGAGGGCAGATGAGGAGAGGGGAGGGGAGAGGGGAGATGAGATGGGAGAGGAGGAGTGGAGAGGGGATGTGGAGAGGGGGTGGGAAAGGTAAATGGGAGGGGGAAAGGAAGGGGAGAGGTGATGTGGAGAGAGAATTGTGAGAGAGGGAGTGGAGAGGGGAAGTGGAGAAGGTTTGCGCATGCGCAGTAAGGGTGGTCACGCCGCACACCACCACCACGGGATCGAACTCCGCCATAAGATGCTTCACATCTAAAAGAAGGAGATGGCTCTGGGCTTCGAGTCGCCTTAGGCAAAGGCATAAGAGACTGTGGAGTTTTTGTTGGATTAGGGATAACACTCGCTAAAGGTGGCTAGTAACGCCTTCACCGTGTCTCGCCATGCCTACTGATGCCCAGATATACCCACAGTTCTGTGCTCTCCTCTCATTACGATAGTTTTCGAGTGGGCTCTGATCTTCTATTCGCAGCCGCCTCGCAGATACAGAAACCACATTTTTCGGCATCTATGTATGGGCCGATGATAACTTGAACGGCATCCTAAGTTGAACCATCTTTTTTTCATACATTCAGTTTAAAGGCTACGATGTAAGCGAAAGGTGAGCCGACACTGATACATAAATTTATAGGTAAGTAACTGTTAATCAGATACGCAGATATAGTGTAGGGATTTCACCGGAGCGAGCACGGCGGCTTTTGAAGGGGACATACTTAATACCGCAGTTCAAGCTTCGGCACCATAGGGAGTACAATTTCGTGATCACCTGTTGTCACGTCGTTGGGAACAGCTTGCCACTCTCCCATAATGCCATGGAGAGTACGCTGCGTTCTTAACAAATCTTCGTATACACGAACTAACAGTTTACTGAGACATCTTGGTGCTGTGCCATAGTTGTCTACATATGCTGCTATAAATGGATCACCTTTGAAGTAAACACAGATAAATTCTCAGAACGAAGCTAAAACTCCGCATTCCAATAAGCCTTTCCTCTCCGTTGGTAAATACATGGAGAGGTTCTCGCCGTATGCGTCGCTGTCCACTCCGACCATTAGGGGAAATGAAAACATGTGGCTCAAAATCGAGTTAGCGCTGCCAGGTAAGCATCACGGTTTGAATAAGCTGCACTTGCCGGGATGCGTGATTTTTAGCAGACGTAGCAGCGAGTAACGTTAGTACATTCTCGTATCTGTGACAATATCCCACTCAGCACTTGACCTATTCTGGGACACTGCTGTGTCAGGGCCATGTGTAGTGAGGACTCGTAAATCGAGCCACAAAGATGGCCTTTGTACGTCGCGTTCGTCACAAGTGTGCGTAAGCGCATTTTGCATATCAGTGGTCCACACTTCGTACGTGAACGAAGTAGTAGCGCAACTGATGTGGTAGGCCATTGAAACGTACTTGGTCAGCAATCAGGAGAGACCGTGCACATGACGCCATGGCGTCAAAATCGGGCTACGTCACAATCGCTAACCGTTCAAGGCATCGCTTACAGCTTCGCTGTCAAACCGCCTTCATGTCTTGAATCGGAGACTAATATCTTTTGCTCTTTTAGGTAACTGCATGTAGGTCTCCCAGAGTAGAGTACAATTTTTTGCATTATTTTTACCGAGCTTCCCTACTAGATCACCATGTTTTACTTGATGATATAGGGAGGGCATTGTTATTTCTCTGGTTCTGATCTGCGTTTAGGAAACGCATACTGTGCATTTACGAGCCAGCCGAAGTAGCCTAGCATAAATGACATGTTTCGGTGCTGAAGTGGAGATTTTACTGGCGCGTCTAACATGTTAACTGATGAGCAAAGCCCGGATGAAACCAACTTGACCGGAACGCGTGTGAGCTGCGTCGCCTAGCACATCACTTGCCTTTGCTACATACTTTACCAAATTATACATGACTTGCAATAATATGCCTGTTTAAGACGACTTGGCCAGTCACGTAGTCTGCATTTTAACGCGCATTTATGAGCCATATGCGCGATTTTTTACAGGAAGTTTCGAAACTTAATTTAGATCTGTAAAACTCGGTGGTACATCAAGTCAGGCATGTTTAACAAACGACAATTTATTTTCACTTACACGAAAATTGTGCACCTAGTTCTGCTTGCCCTTCCCCAAATACATACTATTTCTTCTTTTATAATAAAACCGTTATCGACGCGGTTGCGTTAAGGAGCTCGTTTCGCAGAAATTTTGGTGTCGGCGTCGGCATCGTAGGTTCTGAGAGAAAAACCGACGTTTTGCGTGAAGATTTGAGATAGCGGCAAATAATAAATAAAAATATTCAATTTGAGTTGCATTTGAACCCTGGCCTTCTGCTTGGCATGCAGGTCATCTACCAGCGATCAACGCCATTGCTAGGAATTGCTTCCGAAAAAAATCCTATATGAATGTGATGCAATGCTAGGAGACTCCTTAACGCATGCAGTTTTGCGTGGCAGAATTACGCCACGCGTCAACACATGTGAATTGCACAAGTGAGGGGTGTAAAGGCTCACCAATGAAAAAATGCGAATGCATTTCTTGCGCCGAAAGTTCACGGCGTAGTAATTTTAGTGGCGTAAAGCTGGACACATCGACGCGCTCAAGTGTCTCCCTTTTGGGCGCCTCTTTCAACGAATGCTTCCTACGTGCGTTCGTAATCACCTCAGGGATGTTGCCACCACCTTCAATGCAGCACAAACGCGTTTAGAACGCGTTGTTTTCAGGCCGTGCCAAGGCTGCACAAACGCTACAAACGCGTTTCAAACGCACTGCATTGAGGCGGTGGCGCAGGGAGGAGAGATAGCGAACGGCGCGAGCAGGAGCGGCGAAGCACTGCACCTACCCTCTCCTACACTCTCTCCACACACGCGCGAGCTCCGCCGAGCTCCCGCGATGCGAGCGCGCTCCTCCTCTCCACTCACTCTCCGCTACTCCGCCCGCACCACCTGCTCCGGTTGCTAGGGGCGAGGATAAGCGCGCGCGCCCGCAGCTGTTGCTATGGGAGAGGGAGTGAGAGCGGAGAGGCGCGCGGACAACGCCGGATGCCTGACATGGCCCGACTAAGAAATGCATTCGCATTTAAAAGTGCTCAGGCATACTTAATAGTCATCAGGAGCAACCTTCCGGTAGAACTGATGTTAAACGGGTGTCCTCACAGGCAGATGTTGCAGCCGTGTTGGGAAGGCGCAAAACGCGTGGAGTAGAGCGATGAATTTTAGCTTCTTCAAAGCGTTGGCATTCATTATTGACGACTTCCACTGTCGATGAGTTTGTAAACAGCACGACAGTGAACGCATCAATTGTGGTTCCTTCGAGGATACTTCAAGGATGTGCGCGACCTTTTCATCATCCGACATCCTGTCAACAACCTTGCGGCAGAACGCGAGCACATCTTGAATATAGGTCATGTATTACTCGGTGCAAGTCTGCAGTCGGCACGCGAGTTCTTTCTGTGCAGCACGACGGCGCCCAATGGGATTGTCGAAGATATCAATGACTTTCTGCTTACACAAGTCCCAACACGTGATCTCTTGCTCGTGATTGGAAAACCACACCTTTGCCGTTCGCTCCCTATAAATTATGATATAAGCCAGCATGAGCGTCGTGTCCCGGTTGTACAGTGCGCTCATCCGTTCTTAGAAGGGAAGTCGATCATTTACAAAAGTGTTGTCGGTGCTGAAAAACGTGCCCACAGTGGCGCGGTTGGGTCAGGACGACAGTGCCTTTAGTGGCGGTTAGTCGAGGCACGCTTGGTGAAGTTTCCGATGCATCCTCGCTCTCGTCTTGAGCAGAAATAGCAGAGGCAGTCAAGGAGCGTCCGCTGCGTAGAATAGTCGTAGAATGTTGAATCTAGGAGAACCGCACTCTCCACCAAAATGTAACGGGGAGAAAAGGCGTTCGAGAATGTATTTAATACGTATGTCAGAAGTAAGCCTAAAATACAAGCTAGTTGGTACATATACATCTTAAGAAAGTTAGAGCGCGAACTAAGAGAGGGACGAGAGTGAGAGAGCGACACCAGCGCTCTGTACAGCTCTCAGAGGCAGGCATAGAAGATGGAGCCAAGACTGCACGAGTGATCACCAGGCGTCGTCGTCTTCCGTAATGTGGTAATCTCTGACGCCCCGTGGCAGTATCAACAAAGGAAGCACCTTCGAAGGCTCGCGTGCTGGCTTACCGATGCGTAGTGGGTACTTTGCTGATTCGCGACTGTTCTTGCAGTAGGTATTTTAGAATACTTTCAAACGGCCAACATTACTCGCACACAGGTTCTTTCCTTGTGGCATGGTTGAGGTGTCCACCGAGCGAGAAGCGAAGCGAGGCTGCCGATTCAGAAGGCGATGCGAACGGGACGCAATTACGCTGTCGCGTTCTACTCTTCAGGCGAAGCTCAAGAATCCTTCATAGTTTTATAATAGCGCTTGTGTTGTGTTTGGCTAAAAATGTTGCCGCTGAAATAAATAACGTGGCTACCTATGGCTTCTGAAAACAAAGAGACACGATACTGGTTTCGTGTGGTGTGTGTAGAAGTGCACGGGGCTTCTGTTTTCACATCGTGATTTTGTGTTCTGTACCCGCAGAAAACTCTTCGTTATCGATGGTGAGGTTTTGTTCGGTGCCACAATGCCGCACATACTGCACAGAGCCAGGGATAAGCTTCCATTTTTATCCCACCGACGCGGAACGTCGCCGACTGTGGCTCGTTAGGCTTCGTAACGGCAAGACGCCTTCCAAGTACGCGATGGTGTGCAGCAAGCACTTCGACGACGGTGATTCAAGCGTTCGCAGACGAGAAAGAATGGTGAGTAGTCAGCGATAACTTCGCTAATGTGTGCATTTATATACTTGTTGCTGCTGTGCACTACGAGCGCGAAGACGGTCGCAGTAAGCGAACGCTCGGGGAAGCTTCCCTGTGCTTTGATTTTAGTACACTTCCGCAGGAAAATTAAGCGAGAATCAATCGAGAAAGAAGAAAATAATTCATAAAATTTATTCTTTGTCATTCATGTACCGTCTGCGCTGTGAATGCAAAGTTTGTTCGCGCTCGGCTATGGGTGTTTAAACGGGAGTCCCCGAGCCCTTTTGTAGTTCGCGCATGTTCCATTGTGTTTACACGGCCGCGAGAACAGTTCTCAGTGTTTCGCAGGGCAAGTACGTGCACCGAAACGCGGCAAGTGTGTATGCATGATCTGGTGCATAGTAAAGGGTATCGTTTTATGAGCCCTCACTCGCCACGTAAGCGATGAAAATGCGCCAGCGAGTTTATCGCCACTGCTGATATTGATGAATATATTCTTCTCGCTCGCTGTCTTTTTTTAAGGGTTTTCGCGGAAGAGATTGAGACCTGACGCACTTCCGACACTGAACTTGCCAAAGCGCAAATTTGACAGGCATAAGCTACCTCGCAAGTACACGGGTGTCTGTGTACATTTCGCCACAAGTTATAATTGCGCAAGGCAACTCAGTTTTGCGATTTCCGTGTCATTCCATTTTCTGTTCTGTTTAGGGGACAATTTAAGTACCGAATTATGTGTGAGACGTGACTTGACAGAAATATTTCTCTGCAGTGGGACCAGGACCGTACACAACTAAAGCTCGTCGCGTAACCTATAAACGACAGTCCCGAAGTTATACACCTATACACAACGCGCAAGTGCATGAGAGCCTTTTTTTTACCACCGAGCCGCTAAAAGGCTATATTTACATGAGATTTAATACTTCTCATCTTTAGGACAACGTCGAGTGCACTTTGCAATGCGCTTGAACCACAGAGCGGCACCTACACTGATATGACTCTCGTGAACGGACGGTACGACGACCGCACACAGCACTCTCGACAAGTGCACTCACTGATCTTATTACAGTACATATACATCCGATCAGGGCCAAATGCTTCTTTACATCGTGTTAGGCATACGTACGAGCGGTTAAAGTTGCACCAACGCAACGCAACAAACCGCATTTTGGGGCCCTGCATGACGTACGCGCACATGCAAACACAACGCGGCTAGCAGACGACGCATGGAGCAATCCACACTAGGCGCGCTTCAGCCAGTAGCCGCCAGGCGGCGACTCCGCTCGATCTCGCGGCCAATTACTATGGAGTTGTATGAATGATGTAAGATGTCTTCGAGTGTTTTCTAAGCAACGGTTGTAAAGAAAATGTAATGTCGGCAAGCGTTGCCATGTTGTTATTAAAGACCGCAACTTCAGGCACGCATGTACAGTAGGCCCTGGCGATTCTCATTTATTCATATATAGGCATTACATGCTATTGTTAAGGTATATATAAGCTCAATTCACAATTACTTCAGCGGCGTATTTCTGGACAAATCTGTGGCTTCCAAGGGATACGACAGACGTGTCCAGAGCTTGCAAAGCTTGACAAAAATTAGAATTTGAACCCACCAACGTGAAAGCTAGGGGGATTTTACTCTGTGAGAAAGGCTACGGAAGCAATGACAAACGGGCACTATCGTAAGGTTTTCGGGCTTGAAGTCGTGCTTTCTTTCAGTGAGTACCTGTTTCTACGCGGAAAATGAACGGCTAACGTCCACTGAATTTAGCGCAGCATTCTTGTAGAGCGAAACGTTTAATGCCCTAATTGCATCTGCAGTCTTCGAATGTTCACTGCTCAGAATCTTGGACACGTCTTTTAGCACAGAAAATCCGGGATTTCTCTCCAAGACAACTTTAAAGGGACACTAAAGAGCAAAACGATTTTTCTCGCGTTAGTAAAGTAGTCTTCCACGATACCAAAAACACCACGGTTGCTGCGAGAAGATGCTTAATAAGCGAGAAAACGCGCAAAAAGAAAATACCGGTGGCCACGCCACCTTGGAATTTCCGCACCATTTGCCGTGACGTCACATATTTTTGACGGCGCCTTCTTGGGCCTACGTAGTTACTAATCGGTTAAATAGAAGAACATTGTCCTCTGAGAAGGCCAGAGACTTGACATAACGAGTTTGTGGAAATTTCGTCGAGCCAGTGGCGCCAAAATACGTTAAATGCTCTTTGAAACCTTTTACGTCACGAATTACATAGTTCGGCGCGAAATTTAAAAATGAGATTTTGAACTTGGTTTTGTCCTCTAATAAATAAACCTATCGTGGTGAAATAAACTACACAAGAGTTCTCCGAGCACAATTTATCAATCTAAACCAATTCATTGTTTCTCTTTAGTGTCCCTTTAAGCTACGAGACGCTATTTTTAGCACAGAAAATCCAGGATTTCTGTTCAAGACAGATTTCAGCTACGAGACACTTTTTTTAGCACAAGAAATCCGGGAGTTCTGTCCAACACATATTTAAGCTTCGATCTGACCCTCTACAAAGCAAGTCCATTGGGGACGCTGGCGAACCCTATTTGGGCGTCAAAAATTAGCTCGACACTCCGAGTCAGACTAGCGCAAACACTTTCAAGTTTTTGTGTGCTTGATGCTTGGAAACTAAAAAAAGCCGCACCTCCCCGAAGGGGATCGTGAGGAAACGCGAATGCATTTGGGTGCACCCGAGGAGTGTGCGAATAATTAATGAAGAGAGACGATAGTGTGCACGTATAGGCGTAATGATCGAGTTGCATTGTGTTGCACTTCGTCCTAGTGGTGTCGTTGCCGCGAGAGATTCGACTTCACCGACTTCCATCGCTATCAAGACACCAAAGCGCGCGCTCCCTGCATGATATATATAGCTCCGAGTGCGGAGAGGAGGAGCGCCCGAGCTCTCTCTCCGCCGAGTGAGCTCTGCGATGCGAGCGCCCTCCCCGGGTACGCTCCTCCTCTCTCTTACCCTCCGCTGCTCCGCGATGCGAGCGCCATCACACGCCCGCGCGCTCCTCCTCTCCCTTACCCTCCGCCGCTCACCACCTGCTCCGGTTGCTAGGCGCGGCGCAGCTGTTGCTAGGGGCGAGGAGGAGCGCGCGCGGAGAGATAACACCTGTGCGGACGTCGGCCAGGGACGCAGGACAACCCCCGACTAAGAAATGCATTCGCATTTAAAAAGAGCACACAGATATGCCAAGTCAGATTCAAGTTCATCGTGGTGTAAGCAGGCTGGGCCCTTCTCAAGGCGACGCTCTCGTCTGCAGGAAAGCTGTTACAACAACGGAGTGTGTGTTATAGTAGTCCGCTGCCTTCCACCAAATTCCCCAGCAGGTAACAACGAGCACTAGTTGAAGCCACACATTCGGCAACTCCTCTTTAAAGGCATGGACGCACGAAGGCACCTTGAGGAACACTGCCGCGGCTGTAGCTATTAGCTCACTAACAGAGCCGAACGACTTTCTCAGCTTTTCACATACCCGATGAATCCCATGGGCAATACAAGTGACGTGCAATAATTCTGAATAAAAGACCCTGAGTAGTGCAGCAGCGTTGTGCATATAAGCTCCTGCATCTGTGTAGAGCAACAGTGCTTATCGTCGTGGGTTCCGGAGGGTTACAGCGCCCTCAAGGACGAGTTCACAAAGTATGCGATGGTATCACCGCTCGTTCATTCTAGTTGTTTCGAGCACACCGTGAAAGGTGTCGTTTTCTCCTATGCATCCACCTTTGCAACGACAAAGTGTCCAAGTCATCCAGAAGCATCTTTTGTCTCATCCACTGAAATGAATATGTATAATTCGCCGACTTCCTTTCTGATTTTTTGTCACGTCTCCTCGTACATTGGTCGCAGATACTGCTTGGGAAAAGTGGACTTTGATGGTATATTTTTTTCAGTAATTCTGCAAAAAAAATCTTGAATGCCTGGGAAGTGACGGAGAAATCGAGCAGCGGCTACAGATTGCGGTTGAGGCAGTGGAACAGTGCCTGGTAGGAACCGGTCTGGTCTGCTCGCCAGAAACAACTGAACTTCTCCTCTACCACCCGACGCTTAAGGGATGACCCCCAAGTGTTACACCGGGCATGCTGAGTATGAAGAAATTTGCGTACGCACCAAAGAAGGACAAGAAATAGCCAGGGTCAAGCAGATTAAGGTGCTCTGACTCATCATAGAATCCCACGGCGCCAACGGAGCAACGATCAGGAATGTGGAGACTAAAGTCACGAACACGATGAGGCTCATCAGAAGAATCGCCAACAGACATCGGGGTATGAAGGAAGCCAGTGTCGTCAGACTCATACACTTCTTCGTCATGAGTCACATAACCTACGTGGCCGCCTAGCACAACTGGTACACTACTGAAGAGGCAAAGCTTAACACTCTACTTAGAAGAAGACACAAGATAGCGCTTCGCATCCAGATAGCACAAGCACTGAACTTCGACTACAGCGGGGCATCCACAATGCGCTCGAAGAGCTAATAGAGGCACAACAAATTTCGCAATAACTTGGGCTCCTCTTTCACGTTTTCGCTGATACAGAACAGCACCTGCACCGAAGTTGGAAGCATCTGCCGTCAGTTCAAAGGGAAGAGTGAAATCGGGTAGCGTAATGATCGGATCTGATGATATGGATAATATTAAGTCATCGTAAGCCTTTTCACATTCATCAGTCCAAATAAAATCTGTGTTCTTTTGAAGCAAATTGTTCAATGGTTTCGCTCGGGCCGCAAAAGTTCTTATGAAGTTTCTGAAGTATCCGGCATGCCCAAGGAATACTCTGAGCGCGTGTACACTATCTGGCTTCTTCATGTGCCTTATGCTCTCCACGGATTGTTCCTTAGTGCTTTTAGTATTTCCATCCAGGACGCGTCCACGAAATGTAATTTTTGTCTTGAAGAACTCACTCTTCTTAAAATTTACTTTCAGTTTAGCTTCGCTCAGTGCGATCAAAACAGCAGTCAGACTTTCAGCGTGAGACGTTTCATCTTTTGAATAGACTAAAATATCGTCGACATAGGCGATGCAAAATACTCCAAGAAAGGGTTTCAAGACGCCATTCATCATCTTTTGGAACCAGGCAGCGCTGTTCTTCCACCCGAAAGGTAAGCGATTGAACGCATATATGTCAAAGGGAGTGACAAAGGCCGTGTACATTTTATATTCCTCTTCGAGTGGTACCTGGCAAAATCATTTGCAAAGATCTATTCTGGAGATGACTTCGCAACCTCCCGTTTCCTCAATTATTTCATCAATTCTTGGCATGGAAAATGGAATAGGTCCGTTTGGTGATTCAAAATTCGGTAGTCTGTACATAGTCTCAAAGATCCATCTTCTTTAGAAGCCAGCCTAATTGGTGAGGGGAACGTAGACACCGACGGTCGTATTATGCCAGCATCTAACATCTTTTGGATCTCGCTTTTCAACCAAACTTTCTTCTCGCGTGACATGTTGTAAGACTTTCTCCTGACCGCTGTAACGTCTTTCAGCTTGAAAGGAACCGAAAATTTCGTTGTTGCTGGTGGATAGTTGCTTAAACAGACAAGTTCGGGGAACTTGCGGCGGACGTCGTCTTCACATGTAATAAGGCAATCTGCGATACTCAATGAGGCGCACGTCTCTTTCGCCACACTCACGTCATCATTCCAATAAAGGTTTAACTTTAGGGTCTTCATATCAGGTCGGGAAAGTAAAAAATTGTATTCACACCATTTTACTACGAGACCGTCAATGTCAGCATTCTGGCCTTGAAAAGAGACACTTGTTCTCACCCATTTATCGTAAATTTGTCTCGTTCCATCAAAACTTTGTAATTGTACCGCACCTCCCTCGAATAATTTCTTTTCTCTTTACAAGTGCCTCATATATGACAGAGCAAGATACCCCACTATCAGCGAGAGCATGAACATCTTCACCATTTATATTTAGTTTGATACACAGAAGGTTAAGAGCCGTTAGAAAAACAGTCTCCAATTGTGTCATCAGCAGGGACTGTGCAACCTCTTTTATTCGTTTTTTGTTTCAGCTGCATCTGGATGCGAAGAAGCCAAATGCTCTTGGTCGTTACTGGCATCGGAGATTACACTGACCGCTCGGTTTCGACCATGCCAATTGTCAGGATCACGTGACCTCCAAGGTGCCCTGTCAGGATGGCAATCTGGCCGACGTGGGTTCTGGGAATTCGAATCAGTTGAGAGGTTCCTGAAAGAGACTATAAGTTCCTCGACATTTTTGGCGATTGCACTTGTGCCTGTCTCTGGAGTTTCTTAGGAAGGCCGTGAATAATGAGCGGAACTATCGCCGACTCCGGAAGTTCCGGGTTTGCCATTTGAAGAAGCCGCCTTTTTCTCATAAAAATACTCTAGGGGCTTTCCTGGTCGAAATTTAAAAAAAAATGGTTGGTCTCACATTTCAACGGGGTTTTCGTCGAAAGCTGCCAGGAAACTGCTTTTCCATTCATCCCATGTGTCGGTCTCGTGTCCAGCGTAGTGAAGCTCGTACCACTTTCGAGCCAGTCCGGTAAGGAATGGACGCATGTTCCTGATGCGCTCACTGGATTCTTGCCACGAGTTGTCCTCACACGCGTGTTCGTAGAACTTGATCCAAGTGTCCGTTCTTGTGCTTTGACCATCAAATGGACCAGGCTTTGCTATCTCCTTGTTGGGTCATGGTTTTGCCTGGATGACGGCAAGAAGACAATCCATGAACTGCTGCTGTCGCTCTGTGTGCTGCTACTGACGGTGGAGCATTTCCGTGAGGCATGAGCCAACGGAATAATCTTCTTTGCTTGGCGCAACCCTTGACGACGCTTTCAAAAGCGGCCGCATGATGTGTTCTTGAAACTCGGAGTACTTCAGTTTCATCTTCACTGATGGTTGGCTGTCGATCTCCTCCGGCGTCTTCCCGGCCTTCTGAGCGATGAACTCACGTAGTTCGGAAGTTGTGATACTTTCAGGCAATTCATACGTTTCTTCATCGACGTCGCACGTTGAAAAATATGGCCTGTCACTTGAACTTCGGGATAAAATTAAAGTTATCCACATAGTTGCGTTCTTAATCCTGTCGAAGACTGCGCCAATATAACATTCCAAGCCTCACAGAGGCAGACGATTTTATTCTTCTTCTTCTTCTTTTCCCCGTTCCCCGCCAAAGCAGTTCTTCGTCGTCTTTGAGTCGCTACAACTGACAAACAATTGGGAAGCTCGTGTAGTGTACGCGGCAAAAACTAAAAAAAGGTAGCGGAAGAAGTGGCGATCACCCCAGCCATCGTTTGCCCAGGTTGTAGATATGTACTCAGTGACTCGTACTCAGTGACAGAAATTATGGACAGGGCAGAATTTCGTCAGAGTCCGCGGCTATCCTCAAGCCAACGCGAACTATATCACCTCCGAAGAGACGGAAGAATGACACATTATATGGTTCCCAGCTCATACGTCCCCCCCCCCCAACACCGTACCCAACCTCAATGGAGAGGTCCACCGCGTAGTGCGAGGTCTCACATTCCGCGCCCGTCTAGAAAGGTCCGCTCCAGGGGATGAAGATCCACTGGAGGACTGCATACTGTGACAGACCAGATACTGTGAACAGTGCCATAACAAAATTTTATCAAAAATCGAGACGTATTTATCCACCCCAAGCCCCAAACTCGACAGGGCCCAATCCGTAGATTGGCGGCAATTACAAACCCAGGCCTTCCGCAACCACATTCACCTCAGAAGGATATACCCAGACGTCTATTCAGGCGATAACTGCAAATTGTTCGGCTAGACTCACTCATCTCTTAGGTACATTATTTGGGAAATTGCGGTTATAGGCGAAGAAAATGCTGTCTTCGCAGATGAAGCTGCGGCGCGATGGACGGCTGCGCTGCGCAGCTCAAACCTGCAAGATCAATTGTGGGCTATCCAGCAAGCCCGTGAGGCAGCGAGGAGACAGGCTCTCCGGTCCTCCTCGGGGGCGGCCTAGGCCCAGGCCGCGAATTTGCCGGAGTTCTGAATAAGGTTGCTACCACCACCACCTTGTTTTCAATCTTCGCCTAAGGGTTGTTTGCAGCGACTAATGCTTCGCACAAATCTGTCCTGAATTCACTTTTCTTTCCTTGAGCAATCGTTTTGGACCAGTACGACTGTCTCGACGTTGACGGCTGGTTGCGCAGGGTGTTGGCTTGATGGAACGTTATTTTGTCGGGCTGCGCGAGATGGCACTTTTTTCACATGTTACCTCCGAAAAGAAAAAAACCAATAGCGCAAGGAAGATGCGCTGGACACGTGGAACTTTACACGGGAAACTCGAATTCGTGGCTCAGAGCTGATTCAAATTTGTGGTAGCGCAGGCATTTATGGACGCCTAATGTATGTCTATGCGTGTCTTTGCTGATTTTTCAAACGCCTTCTCACCTGCTTTCCACATGGTTGGCAAAATGCCGTTTCACAGTCCACGGAGTAGCACTGCGAGCCACTGGTCCATTGTCGAACAAGGAGACTTTTCGGCGTCTTTTTCTTCCCTATTCCTCAGAAGACTTCCGAAAACTGCCATTAAGGACATACTAAATACGAACGGAACTGACCGGCAGGAGCAGTGGCGGTAGTAGAATAAACTAGAACTGTCCAGTGGCACGACCACCCCTCGTCCCCTGACGCATTTCGCGGCGACCATAGCGGGGGCGGTGCAGTCGCATAAAACTTCAGGGGCCCTGCATCGTGCGCAAGAAGTTCTAGGCGCTTGGACGGCCGCCGACGTACTTCTACAGCGAAAGCTGTTACGAGATCACGACAACAGTGCCGTAGTTGACTGCCCCCGCTGGTGTCCGCAACCGCTATCGCGCGAAATAAGCAAGAAGAAATCAATTAAAATATCCACGATCGAGTGGGATTTGAACACGGGCCCTCTGCTTGGCAGTCGAGTATTCTGCCACAGAGCCACGCTGGTACTTTCTTTTCTTTAATTTCATAGCCACACTGGTGCCTGAAACTCATTTGCAAAAATACCCTATGCAGACTTCATATCGGGCAAAGAATCACATTAATATACGTAATATAGCGTGGCGGAAAAGTAAAATAACAACCAGGCATCACATAATGATAATTGCGCAACGAGTGCGTGGTTTAAAGCTTCCCACCCACTAGAAAGTGCTGATTGTGATAATTCTTCATCGTCGTCAGCCACAGGCAGCAGCATCCAGAAAGTACATATAATGTCTCACACATGTGTAGCGGGTACCTTGCTTATGTGCAGAAAGACGAAGAGAGGCGTAGTGGGTGCTTCCCTCTACGCAAAAATTATTATTTATGGCGTAGTGGATCGCTTGCATGTGTACTTGCATTAGAAGCCCCAAGAAAGGCTGCAACGGGCTCTAGAGAGGCCGCTTTTCGAGATTTCGTTGTGTCTGTGCTGCGCGTTGCTAGCAGGCTGGCGTTTTAACATCGAAGCTGTTTAGCAAAGCGTTCCTTGTGAGTCGATGGCAGTAAACTATAATCATCTTAACGGGTATGTGGAACTGTGCGGCTACATGAGAATTAGTTCAGGGAGAGTGAAAGAGATAGGAAGAAACAGAGAGACGGAAAGAAAGATAGAAAGGAAGAGAAAAATTCTTGCGGAAAAAGTTCTTCACGAGGCGGGATTCGAACCCGCATACCCTCGATACGAACGCGAGATCCTAACCACTCGGTTATCAATCCACACTAACAGAACATAGCATGTCCTTGTAGTGTAGTGTAGCAAGGGGGTGGAAAAGAGAAGTAAGCGTGAAGATGAGAGATGTGATGGTGAGGAGGAGCCAAACGAGGAGGGGAGAGAGGAAAGCTTAGCACAGACAGAATGATATAGAAATAGAGAGAAAGAAATACAGAAAGAAAAGGAAAGAGACAGACAGAACATCCACGAAAGAGACAGAAAGAAGCTGAGAGAGGAAAAAGATAGAAAGAAAGAGGAAGAAAAATGGCGTTGTCTAACGACCTAATACCGCACCACCCGGCCAAGCCGCGCATGAGCAGTAGCTAAGTCACGCCCACCGATGGAGACATCTCGCGCATCCTCCGCTCTATAGTGCATAACTTGGCTGCGTACTCGCGAGGAGGAAGCCGCGCATCTCGAAGCTAGACGTGTCGGTCGACGGGGAGTGCGAGTGGCGACGAGTCCGTGCTTCGCTATTCAATGCTTTGCGCGACTTGATGCAAACTGCCCGCAAATTGTTTTTCATGTAACTTGGTATCTGCCTGTCTATTATTCATGCCTAATGCCTGCAAAGAAATCATGCACCCATACCCGTAGTAACAGTTGAAATGTTGATTAAAGCTCGTCAATGTGTTAAAGGCACTAAAAACGCGGAATTATTCACCTCCGCAGTCTGCGACACTCGCGCTCCCGATGCATACCCTTGCGATAGCTTCGTTTTAAAGCGACGACAGCGCCGCCGCTGCGTTCGCTCATCCGTGGGCCAACCAAGATGCGTCTCAGCCGCTCCGTTCGTTACGGTGACCCCTCTAGTACTCTGAAGCTGTAGGCTACAGCGCCAGCCTAGCCTCGCTTTGGCTCGCTATGATACAGTCTAGCCTCGCTCACGTAACAGCCGCGAAAGAAAAATATACCGTAAGCAGCGCACCCTGTACATATTGTAGTTTATATCGCCATGATAAGTGTATCTTGTTTCCCTTCAGATCAACACCTTACTTAAGCAAAACGCGTACTCAACAAACCCGAAGAAATTCATTTTCAAGCGCTTAAAAGATCATATAGACACGAACCTCGAAATCAGCACTGATAGGCACAATAGATGTTTGCTTGAAAAGTTTCGCTCACCTTAGTTCGTGCTTGTATGTTTTGTAGGCTCAAAACGGCCTCGAGAAAAAAATAGGATTTTTGCATGAAGTTCCCGCCTGTAGTAATTATTATAGCGGCACTCCAAGTAGTGCTTACGAACTGCCTGTCGATCCCCCAGCAACGAGTTCCTGATTCGTTGTTCTTGGCAGTCATTTTGAGCGGACTGGCGCACAGTCTTGTTTCATACCCGCCGCAGCGGTCGCACGTCGATGGAGGCGGACTTGTAGCTTGCCATGTCAGTGCACGTTAAAGAACTCCAGGTGATCAAAATCACCCTGAACCCTCACGCGTGCGCATTGTGACATTGTGGTTGTTTCGCGTGAAACCCTAGAAAATAAGATTACCGTCTTATTTTGGCATCCGCGTGAGCAGTAATTTTTTAAAGGCTATCTAGCTTCTGACGTTGTGTTTGCGTTGCCTTAGGAGATGCTAGATTAAACGATGTCAAGTGATCAAAGAAGTCTTTTGATTATTAGCATGAAAATTTTCATGGCCAGTATTGCCAAGTAAACACATAGATAGCATCTGAACATTGCACCTGATCATGAACGTGGCTTTGGAAGGTAAACAGTAAGTGTAATGATATGTTAATTTCGCTTCATTGATTGTCGTAGCGCTGCATACCGCAACACATTGTAGAAGACGTAGTTCAATCGTGAATGCTTGGAGATTTCATCTGAAGGAGAGCTTCTTACAGTTCTCCCATAGTTAAGTACTATCGCGCTCAGTATGAGCTACTACACGCGAGCGCGTGGCCGAGCGCTCTGCAAGGTTGTACAGTGGCGCGGATCATGGCATATTTTCGAGTTATTGGGAGAGAGTTTGGCTGTCCCGGCGAGCGCGCATCGCCTCCACTTGCTTTCACCCTCGCCCTCGTTTTGCCCTGCGGTGATATCAGCTGCGAAAATATTAACTTCGAGGGTGAAAGCAAGCAAGTGGGGGCGATGCGCGCATGTACTAATCTCTAAACCATTCGCTCGTCTCTCTAAGCAAGCACTTTACGTCACTGCCTTTTCTTTTCTGAAGGGACTCCTTACTGCTACCGCACAGTAGATACAGTGCTCTACACCTACGCTTTTATCCCATGAGGTAGTTTAAAGCATGTCCAATGTCTCTTGATTTACCTTATTGTACGTTCATTCACACCGTAAGCGTCAATCTTGCAGTTGCGTTCGATGCGTCACGTTAGTGTGTTGTTTGTGTTGTGCTAACGTGATCGTAGCACAGCGCCAATATTTATTGCGCGCAAGCACTAGGACTTCCACTCCGGCGACGAAAAGCCGTTGTGTGTCTGTCTGTGCGCATCGCGATCATGAAAAGACAACAGCAGAGAAGGGCAGGCGCGTTTCTCCTCGTCTCGCAGATAGTTTAACAGATAGTTTATCTTCCCATTTTCCTCTTCCCAAACGCAGGAAATTTAACCGGTTGCTGCGATCTCGTTGAACTCCATGCTTTTTTACGGAGAAAGACTTAGGTGCCTCGCCAAACGCTAAAATTCACCGTCCGCGTTCCGCTACGTTGGCGTCAACACCAGTGATGCGAAAAATCATAGTCATGTGATGACGTCACCGTATCGCGTCCTGATGACGCCACAAAGCGCCAAAATTTTTGACGTCACCATGGCGTCACCTGTCATCGTCATTACTTGACGTCATCGCCTGGCCAATGGTGGGTTGGGGAAGCATACGAATGTATTCTACCGGTGACGCAAAAAACAATTGGGACGCAGTATACTTCCCACGAGCGTTTGTGGGAACCACGCCCACCGGCTATCGCGAGATAGCGCCACGTGCTGCGCAGAGGCGGTGCGCGTGGCCCAGCTGCGCGGCTTAAAAGGGGCAGCCTGCGCGCCGCCCGGGGGAGACGTGCCTGGGACGCCAGGAAGGACGGATGCTGCCACCCGCGTTGACCGATTGCTGCTGCCGCCGATCATGGTCGTCGCCTCGTCGTCTCGTGTGCCTGGACCGACCCCGCCGTATGCAGCGCAGAGTTAAATAAATTGTTGTTGTTGTTGTTTGTTGCGAGTTGAAGCCTCCGTCTTCCTTGCTTTGACTGCGGACGGGACGCAGCAAGCCCAGTACCCACAGTTGGCGCCCAACGTGGCTTTTGCTCCCGCCCGTAGGAATAGCACGGTGGACGTAGGTCCAGTCCCTCGTCTTATTCGTTGTCTCGGTATAGCGCATTCGCGTGTGTGTTCTTTTGTGGCGCGGGTTTTCTTTTTTTTTTCTCTTCATCGCGCAGGCAGACGGAATGCATCTCCGGTCCGGGACGATCTTGCCTACCGGCGGCAAGCAGGATTCTTCGCACGAGCAGGCTGACCAGCTGCTGGCACAGCAGCTGAACACATTTCAGCGTGTCGCTGAGTTGTGCAACACGGTCATGGACCGCATCGGCACTCGGGCCGGCGAACCACAGCTCCTACCTCCGGCCACGCTACCCACGTACACGGGTTACGACGACCCGAAATCGGTGGCTGACTTCCTAGGGGAAATGGACAGGTATGTCAGAGTGACCGGTGCCTCGGAAGCGCACGTGATGGCTCGAATCCTGCCGTTGGCTTTACGGTATGCCGCAGGACGGTGGTGGAGGCTACAAACGCCTTTCACCACTTGGGCAGAATTTGAACAGCGCTTCCGAGAGGAATTTCTGCCCCCTGGGTACGAGCTGCGAGTCCAGCGTGAGCTCGAACTAAGAACCCAGCATCCGGACGAAAGTTTGCTCGAGTACGTCCGGACGATGCAGGAACTGCATCGCCGAGCAGCACAGACTGCCTCGGAAAGGGACCAAGTAGCTCGGGTCATTCGACAGAGTCATCCCAGATTCAGGCCATTTCTTTATGGGCGCACATTCGAAACCCTTGAGCACCTCGCACGGGAGGCCCGCGGTGTACAAGACGCCCTGTTAGCTGAGAGCACTTACGTGCCACCGCCAGCGCCGCAATCTGCTCTTGAGCCGTCACTGGCTTGGCGCGCCCCCGTAGCCAGTCCCTCATGCGACCTGACGAGCCCAGGCGCATTCACGGCTATCTCCTCCCGCGCCTTTGACCCCTTCGCACATGAGCAAGGGCGGCGCGGGGTCCCTTTGAATACCGTATCAGGGGTAAGCTGTCCCTGGGAGCAAGTGTCCGCGGAGCAGCGTCATAGTGCAGAGCGCTCGCTCCTTACTCGAGCCATACAAGAGCATAGTCGGTCGGACCCCCAGTCCCGATACGCCGGGTTCACAAGTCCTGCGCGAGCCGACTGCGACAGGCGCTCCTGTTATGGGTACTCCGGGAGCCACTCCGCCGAAAGGCGTGATTTGAGTGATAGGTTAACTGGCCAACGCAGACATACGCATGTCGTATGCTACCAGTGCGGTCAAACTGGCCATGTGAGGCGGCAATGCTTTGCGCGCCGTAGCGCGAATGCAGGTTCGGGAAACTGCTTCGGCCGGCGACACTAACCACTGGCGGTGTGTCGCAGCCCACGGCCGTAAATGCCAGGAGCGTGCAAAGCTGTCCAGAGCGTGTAACGGACGAACGTCAAGCTGGTGAGTCAGTCATCGTTCCCTCTGTTTGCCGCGTAACGCAGGCGCAGTCTCCAGAACCAACGATGAAAGTTAAAGCGCTGGGCATTACCGTACCTGCTCTTCTCGATACCGGTTCAGGAATCTCGTTAATCGGTGACGTGTTGCTTGAGAAGTGTAAAGCTAAAAAGATGAAGTTTCGTAACTCAAATGTTCAGTTGCGGATGGCATCAAGCCACGTATCAAACGCTGAAGGTTGTGTTCGCTTACGGATAAGCTTTAATGGAAAAACGAAGCGCCAGCGATTTGTTTGTTTGCCTGGTCTATCAGTGTCTCAGATCTGAAACCATTTTATGCACGGCAAGACTCAGCAGCTGATGGTCCAGATATGCCTCACCAGGGCTTGGCCACCCAGTCACCCACACCACTAAGCAAGTGGTACAACCTGCGTCCCCGGTGACGGACAAGAGGGGTTTGCGAAAATGACTCATTCCCTTTACTTGTACTTTTTTCCAGTTCCGTTTTTCCACGAATTTTGGAGGGAGGAGGAAGCATTCATAGGCCTTCCCAAAGAACTTTAATGTCCCGTTTCGCCTTGTTATGCGTTGAATGCACATAATTTTGTTGGTGGCGAGAAGGAAATGTTTACTGGTTTTCATTGTCCTCGCTATGCTTTAGGATCCCTGCAGCCGGCCTTTCCGGACCATCATCCGGTCCCCACCACGTCATTTTGAGGGGGGGGGGGGATGTGTGGGAACCACGCCCACCGGCTATCGCGAGATAGCGCCACGTGCTGCGCAGAGGCGGTGCGCGTGGCCCAGCTTCGCGGCTTAAAAGGGGCAGACTGCGCGCCGCCCGGGGGAGACGTGCCTGGGACGCCAGGAAGGACGGATGCTGCCACCCGCGTTGACCGATTGCTGCTGCCGCCGATCATGGTCGTCGCCTCGTCGTCTCGTGTGCCTGGACCGACCCCGCCGTATGCAGCGCAGAGTTAAATAAATTGTTGTTGTTGTTGTTTGTTGCGAGTTGAAGCCTCCGTCTTCCTTGCTTTGACTGCAAACGGGACGCAGCAAGCCCAGTACCCACACGTTTCATTGATATATATCCTGTTGACGGAATTGCTGCTGTAGAACGCGTAAGGTAATGATCAGAAATTGTACATTTCCGGAAAATTTCGAGATGGCAAAAATGAAATTGCTAACACGCGTATTCATGATTGTGTGATGGTCCTTTCGATGGGCGGTTCTACAGGCTAATGCACCTGGCTGATGAATCCTGGAAAGAACATGAAAGACAACATGCCAAGTCAGATCGGAAGTAGAGTTCGAGGGACGGCCGCGTCCTATAATAAAAGTAAACGTTTGCGATAGAAGGGAGCAATGGGTAATGCGAAAGAAAGAAACAAACAAAGGAAGAAGGAAAGAGGGAAATAAGAGAAATCGGTCAGGCATGCCCACGCTAAGCTTCGACTGAATTTTTTTTTCTTCAAATCTGAAAGCAATATCCTCCGTGAATCTGGCGAGCGTCTGGCGTTATTATCCCTTGTTACGAAACTGCACGTGAACAGAGACGACGTCACTTGGTGGCGTCTTCTGACCAAGTGACGAATGACGAAGTCTCGTTTTGATCTCAGTTAAAGCCGACCTGACTCACCCGATTTTGTGCCATCCCAACGAGTCAAACTGTTGGTCACGCAAGACGAATCGCTGCAAACAAAATCAAGAATCAAAGGAAATGAAGTTGAAAGCAAAAAAGTTCGTGACTTTCGGAAATGCGACCACAAACTAGGACGCCATTTGTCTAGCGCAATCTAGTAAGCATTTGTATTGGTAGAATAGAGAGTATACGTCAACAATTTGAACTTGCTGCGCCCGAGGAATTGCGCCCATACGCTGGCGAACGCTAGAAAGGAGGGGAAGGACGCGATGCCGATGGAACTCAACGCGACTGTGACGTAGGCGTGCTGAGCGGCGAACTACAGCATGAAACTGAGGAACGATAGAAACATAAAGAAAGACGCCGTGCGTATGCCGCTCAACAACAACTCTACAGGGAATGCCGCAACGCAGAACCGGATTGCGAAATATAAACGCGGGGTAATCGACGCCAGTGGGAACAAGTACCTGACTCCTTGTCTCTTCGTCGTCTCGTGTTGGCCGAATGCTTTGAATGAATGCATTGACATGAAGGCCCACTGACTTTTCCCTACACCCATTTTTTCGGTCAGCATCCAAAGCATGGTTCTGAGAGTTAAAGTTGCCAAAGAACGTCTACCGACATCAAACGTGTCACGTAGCCTCGCCATGGTGGTCTAGTGGTTATGGCGCTCGACTGCTGACTCGAAGGTTGCCGGATCGAATCCCGGCCGCGGCGGCTGCATTTTTCATGGAGGCAACAATGTTTGAGGCCCGTGTACTTAGGTATAGGTGCATGTTAAAGGACCCCAGGTGGTCAAAATTTCCGGAGCCCTTCACTACGGCGTCCCTCATAAACATATTGTGGTTTTGGGACGTTAAACCCCAGATATTACTATTATTATAAAAGTGTCACGTGAGACCCTAACCTAGAACTAAAGTTGCGAGGCGGGACTGTTGGCATGACATAATTGAATAACAGTCGTAGCGCAAAGAAACCTGCGCATGAGCTGAAGGGTGAAATGAATGAATTCTGATTTTCCTTGTCTGGTACGTTTCTCATGCATGATTCGCGGCAAAGCTATTACTGACGAACCACTGTTATTTCATCTCCACGTGTTAGATGAAGCTGTGTGTGAAGAACTGTATAAAAACCACGTGGTGGCCGATAACAAAACACAACGCTTTGGAAGTGTAGCGCTGTGTGTGCGTCTCTTTGTTGCCTTCTTGTGTCCTGTTTCTTTACGCTACCATTGCTATCTAAACTAAATGTAACGTAGCATATGGAATGCTTCTAACATTCTCTGGTGCAGTCTGGTGGCTTCTTGGTGTATGCAGTATTTACTGTGTTTATTCGTAATAAACCAACACGGGCTATATTCAGTAAATTGTTGGTTAACATTGGCTAATAGTGGTAGTGCTGTCTAGTTCGTTCCTAATATGGTTGCTGCTGCCTAGTGGTGTCCACAATTTCACGCTCCCCCCTACCCTTCAGGACGCTTTTTTTTATTTATTTATTTATTTACTTATTTATTTATTTATTTATTTATTTATTTATTTATTTATTTATTTATTAGTATACGCTCGAGACCCAGAGGGTGTTACAGCAGGGGTGGGTACACTGTGAACATGGCAAAAATAATAACAACAGTGGAGCAAATGCGACAAATAACAATAGTTGAAAAAGAGAAAAAAAAACAAGAAAAACAAAAGCAATAGTGCGCAGTTACACCATAATGTGTTTCGACACTGCGGACTTGAACAGCCCTTGGTTCTTAACGGCAGCAACGGAGGGGGGAATGTGGTTGCAGTCCCTGTTTGTCTTCGGAAGAAAAAATTGCAAAAAGTGGTTGGTGCGGCAGAAAGGAATTGCTACTTTATTCGGGTGGTCACCACGGGATGAGATGTAAGCAGGTCCTGAGATAATTCCTCTCTAAGTAGTTGATTATCAAAAAGCGACAGACGGGAAATTGTTCTTCTAGTGACCATATCTAGGAGTTGAAGAGTAGATTTCATTAAGGTCACACTGCCAGTACGAGCATAGATATTATGAGTGTTGTTTTCATACACGTTGTGATTTTGTCATTCGCAGCTGCTTCGCACAAGGAAGACGCACTACACAATTTCTCGGTATCCATGTATGGGCACAAGACAATTTCAACAGCATCTTAAGGCGAGATTTGTCCTTCTTTTACATTCTGTTTAAAGTCTACGAAGTAAGCGACAGTCGAACGAACAGTGATTCTGAAAACCACAGATAACGTTTTTCCTAATGAGTTACGCGGATAGAATCGACGGATCTCACCGGGAAGAGCATGGTGGCTTTTGAAGGTGACGCATATTGCAGCGCTGCCGTACAACTGGGTCCATGAACAGTAACTACTGCGACCGATTGCCTGTACGGGAAAGCTGAAGTGCCCTCCCACAGTAAAGCTCGTAAGTTCTAGCCCCGTTAATTTCGAAAGTAAGAACGATGTCAAACTTTCGTTGATTTGGTCGCAACCTGGTTAATTCGGACGAGCATCGCGGTGCGGTAAGCACGAAGCGTCGCAGAGAAGCCAAAACGTCGTTCGCGAACCGAAACAGCGGCGACCTTCAGAAAAGGCGCTTTCATTTTTACTCTCGCCTGGTTTCGTTTCCATTTTCACTCGGCGCATGCGAGCGGCGTGGATGCTATGTCTGATTGCGTCGAGAGCGATAGGGTCAGAGCTGCAACAAACAGTACATTCGTTTTCTCTGTGTGCATTCAGAACTTCGCATTCACCACCGAGGATTGTGCATTAGCAAGTCAGGTTTATTCTGCAGCAGATGTGGTCCTCAGCAGTTTTGTTTGGACTCTGGGTGTAGGCCGCGCGCGTGTTTTCAGAACTGCGTGGACTCTGTTATCGTGCCTTTAGAGACCACAATTTCGTCCACGGGAGATATGGCCCTAAGTAGCTTCTTTTTGACTTCGGGCAATCCGCGCGCATTGTCACAAAACTCAAACATAGTGGAAGCTGTTGGAGATGAGCTGCGGTCCGCGTGCTGGCAAAAAACTCGGTGTCTACATTGGGATGGACGAACAATCAGTTGCCAGCCAGATCTCCAGCAAAAAAAAAAAAATATCGTCACGTGCGCCTGGTGGGAGCGGTACATAATTAGGGATGGGCTTAGAGCACGTTTAAGCTTAAGACACGCGGGTCTTCGGCGGTAGTCACATTCTGAACCAAGTCGCGAATGACAAAACATTATGGCTTTTTATGAACAGCTCTTGTGCAAAATAATACTAGATTTGCCTATTCATGAAGAAAATGAAAGGGCATTGACGCAATAGACAGTTGTTTGTTGTTTACTTCATACTTTCGATATTTCGGCATTCGGTTAATTTGGGCATTTTTTCCGGTCCCCTGATTTTACTGCGTCGTTCAATGGCATGAAACTTTAGTTAATTCGGTCATAGTTGGCCACAATTCTGTTAATATGGGCAATCATCGGGGCGTGCCAAGCGCGACGCACCGCCAATGTGCGACGCAAACGAGCGAAAACGACGTTCGCGAACAGCCGAAACGGCCGCGGGCCTTCAGGAAGGCGTGTTTGCTATCCAAGATTCTGCATTAGCGAACCAGGTTTATTGCGCAGCAGATGTGGTCCTCTGCAGTGTAGTTTTACCTCTGTGCGCAGGGCGCCCACGTGCCTTCGGAACAGCATGTATACCTTATGATCGTGCCTTTAGCGACCATGGTTGCATCCACAGCGGATGCTGCACTCAGTAATACCGTTTGGGCTTCAAACAATGCGCGCGCAATGTCACCAAACACAAACGTAGCAGAAGCTCTTCAAGAAATCCAACCGCGGTCCGCATACATGCATAAACCCCGTTTGCTACATTTTGATTGACGAACAGTCAGCCGCCGGTCATTTTTCCGGCGTCAAAATTTTCGCCACGTGCGCGTGGTGGTGTTGGTGGGGGCAGTGCTTAATATGGGATGGGTGCAGAGTACGTTTTGGCTTAAGACACGGCGTCTTGAACCGTGGTCACATTGTGAACGAAGTTCGAAATGACGATAATTGCGGCTTTTACAATGCTTGTATGAAAAATAGGTACTGGATTTTACGTATTCAATGAAAATGCATTGATGTCACAGACACTTGTTTACTGTTTCCTTGACACTTTCGATAATCTGGCATTCGCCAGGTACCAATATTTTTCTGGACCTGTGAAATCCGGATTAACGAGCTTTTCTTGTAGTACTTCAAATCTTTCATATTTTCTTCTAAACACACGCAGATTCCAGCGCAGGCAGTGTCTTCAACCTGACTCTGCAGGCAACTTTTGTAAACGCGGCGAACATTTTTCAGGCATTGCTTAGTGCTACCTTTTAGTATTGTATATATAGTGGTATAAATCGATGACCTTTTGCAAACGCGACAAATAATGCTTTAATTCTTACAGCGCAACAAGGTGTGTGCAAACAAGGTGTGCGCAAGCAGGCGTTTGGTGATTGGCGTCACCACTGACCCTAGACAATGGCGGGGAGCGGGGGTTCGACCCCCTGCCGTGCCTCGCCGCGCGTGGCATAGCCGCGTCTGTGGAAAAGGAAACCCTCGGGATTGAGTAGACGCTGGGTAATTGGACCTACACCCCCCCCCCCGGCCCTTCCGGTAGATGCAACAAACCCCTTTGGCCCCGGCATCAGGGAGACGGCACCCCTGGGCTGATCCATCCAGGGTAAATCGGCAGTCCCCTTTCCATATCTCTCTGGCCCTGCATCTTCGTCTTTTTCTCTCACACGTGATCTTTCCTGTCTACTCATCTCTTCCATTAATGCGATATAAATTATATGGACACACTCGGTGTATTTTTGCCGTCGCCGTCATGTCCCGGATATGTATCTGTATGTAAATATATACAAAAGTATCACAGAAAAATAAAGCAGAAGAAAAAAATTCCGAAGCACCCGCCGGGGGATACGAACAAGCGAGCCCTCGTTCCCTAGCGCGCTGTCTTAGATAACTCAACCACGCTCTATATGTGCGCTGGCGAAATAACGGCGAGCTATTTATAAACACTGGTTACCGCTGGTGGTACGCAGAACTCGGAGAAGCTTGAGCGTTTTTTTTCTATGACGCAATGCTCCTACATATTCTTTCAACAATTGGCTTTTCTTAGCTAAATGAAGGATACACACCTAATGGTAAGAACAGTTAGGCTAAAGTGAGGCCTTGGGTGCTCTTTAGCAACTTTATTACTGTCACGGCGCATACCATGCCCAGTGCAGCTTGGGGACCCAGTGCCTTGGGTCCCCAAGCTGCATTGCAAAAACTCAGTTAAATTGTGCGAGACGCGGGCCATACTGCGTCGTGGCCAGCGCTGCGTCTGGGTCGCCTCGCTCGCGACGCAAGACGCCTCGAGAGCCGACGCTGGTTCTCGAATATTCGGTTTTCGGGACAACGCGAGCGCAAGAGCCCAAGACTGGCTTGGGTTCAGCGGCTGCGCTTTGACTGCTCGCAAAGTTGTTGGATTCCGTAGCTCATTTGGTCCCCATTTGTAAAACTCTCTAGACATTCATTGCCACAGCCGATCCATAACAATCGGCTGTGGTTTCTTCTCAGTGATTCTTTTGGCAAAAGCTTCCCGTGCCTGGTGAGGAACACAATTGAGACGTTTAAACGACACCATTGTAAGTATCTTCTTTTTTTGCACTCGTTTGGTTAAATGATAATATGAGATCTTGATTTCTTTTTTGCAGCACTTTCGTTGCTTTCGTTATGGGTAAAATTATTTTCATAGTCGGCACATTTCCGCAATGCAGCTAGATCAAGCATGGTGGCTTTTCAGGATGACATGTTAGGTGTGCCTTCGTACAGTTGCCTCCATCGACAGTCGCCAGCTCGTATCTGTTTAGGATAGTTAAGTATGATGCTTCTCGCCGCTGATGTGTTCGTAGTGGAACACAAGGTTCTGTGAAGTCATCTGCATTTTTATAGCGGAGCTGTTATTGCCGAGCTCCATCTGTCCACGGCGTCGTTCTCAGCATAGCGAAGCGAGAGGGAATTATTGTTATTCTATTTGGAAACACAGAAAACATGAACAGATCCAGCAAATAGGGAGGGAACAGGCTGGCAACTGTCAACAAAAAGGGCACAACGCCTGCCTGCTCCTTCTGAATGGGAGGAAGCATAGAGGAAATGAAGATAGAAGGAAAGAAAAACAAAACAACACATACGTAAACACAAATAAATAGTCACATGCAAAATGTGTATAAACACGAGGCCAAATGGGTTTTGCGAAAGGTAGTAGGGCTCTGTGCGCCTGGTAAAACCAAGCGCATAGCATAAGCACTGCATAGGCAGAGTTAAATCCTATATATCAGCGTTGGGAAAGGAAAGCGAGGGGGAAGGCAGATAGTAAAGAAAATGCAAGGGAGTGTCACGGCAAAGAATGAGCGAGGCAGGGAGGAGGATCGAGGTGGAAGGTGAACGAAAAAGGGAATTCTTAGTGAGGAGGAAGGCAGAGAGTAAAGCACAGTAAAGTAATGTAGTGCAAAGGCAAGGAATGAATGAGGTGAGGGTTGGAGAAGGAATGTGAACGGAAAGAGAAGCGAGGGTGAGACGGCTAGCGTTAAGCGAGAGTGAAGCATAATAGCATAACCAAACCACACACGAGAGTGAAAGCCTAATATGCCAGAGCTGAGAAAAGGAATCGAGGGTGATGAGGAAGAGAGGAAGGAAAGCATAGTAATGCAACGGGGTGCCAAGACAAGGAATGAGAGAGGACATGCGGAGGACGAGGAAGGAGAACGGAGAGGAGTAGCGGCGGCACATGTGGCAAGGGCGAGGCTAAGCGGAAGCAAAGTAGTGCGCTGCCGCGCCAACTGCAGGTAGTATTACGTGACTATTGACGATAGCGATCGCTACTAAAAGGCCTGCTCTGACATCGGTGGACCTCTTTTGAAGCGTTAGCTACAATGGCCGTGGTTGAGCAGTTTCGCGTGGCTTATCGCCTGACGAGCTGCGCATGCGCGAGGAACAGTGACGTCACGGCACCGCTGGCGCACCGGAGCCGCTGCCGCCGCCCGGGCCTAGTGAGTCTGCGCATTCCAGAGGAGTGACGGCATAGCCGCGGCAGACGCGCTGGCACCGGCTCGTGCCCAGTTGCCTCGCCGGGGCCGCTGCCACCGCGCCGGCCTCGCAGGTCTGCGCATTCCTGAGGAGTGACGTCATAGCCGCGGCAGACGCACTGGCGCCGGAGCGTGCCCAGCTCTGCGCCTCTGTTGCTCTGTAGCCAAGTCTCACACTGAGCCGGGCGTTCGGGCCATAGAGACGGCGGCGTATTACTACACTGACCACCGAGCCTTCTTTTCGGCAATACGGAAATGACGTTGAGCAAAAAATAAATGCACATGTGTCACATAATGCGTACACCGTGTGTGCGTCAATCACTCAGAAGTAAGCATGATAATCAAGCTAATTCTTCACAACCAGGAGAGCTAAAAATAATCATCTGAACCTTAGCTCACGCATCGTATATCCTGGCATGGCCGAGCTAAGCAACTACTTTTTCGCCCTGGACTTTCTCGTCGTAGGTCTTTCGCCGTATGACATTGGTCGCTGAGGCTTTCACTCAGCTCCACGGTCCATCAGTGTTTGCGGCAGTAAAGCAACGCCTAAATGTTTTCTACATAGACATAGTACAAACGGTTAGGCACAGCTGAATTAGTAATAACTCTCTCGTGGTGGTCTACGTAGTACCACAGAACAGGATAGTGCTACAGGGAGCTATGAAAATAGTAGCAGGGAGCTATGAGCTATGAAATTGTGACCAATTCTTGAGGGAAATTATTGAAGCGGCAGGGATTATATATAGAGGCGGCGTAAGTGGCCTTTCAATCTGTTTATGGGAAAAGGAAATGGCATTTCTGTCGCGTCAGCCGCCTGTTTGATTTGCTGGGCCGATTGTGTTGTGTGCCCCGCCGACCTTTTTTCTTTACGCGGTTTTCTAGAGATATGTGTGATCACGTGCAATAAAGACTGCGTTTTTTTAGCTCTGGGTCGCTTCTTGATCTATAGCCGTTCGTGCGATTGTTTCCGCTAATGTCTGAAGAATTAGTTTAACTTGGGCAGGAGCGGCAGCCAAGTTAGGACGTAAGTGTTGAAGCATACGGTTGGCATTGTTAATAACGTTTAAGGCGAAAGCCTCAGATGCCTCATCGAACGCGAAAATTGAGCCTCGGCGTCGGCGTCTTGGTGATTTGACGAGACCTCACGACACATCGTGAGATCGGCGTCGGCGTCAACAGGAATGATGAAAAAAATCATCATCGTGTGATGACGCCACCCTATGACGTCATCACATGAGATCGTCGCTTTGTCATGGGCGTACCGATCCTCGAGTCAAGCGAGTTGCTGAAAGCCTGCAATGCCTCCAAACCCGGAGGCAGTGCAAAACAACGACACGTGGAGAAAGTTTTCGGGCACTGAGGATGAATACGAATGATTGAGAATAAAAGATGAGTTTCGCCTTCGAGTCGTCCTAGAGGCGAGTGCTAGAGGGACATTGTGACTTTTTCAGTGCGTACTGTGCAGTTCAGATAACTTGATATATCGGTGCTTGAATATTTGATATATGAGTGCTTAAGAGCCTGCTGCCACCCACAAACCTGCAGATGATGTGGGCTGGTCGGGGATATGAAAACTGAGGGCGCCCGGCGCACAGAAAACGCGCTCACATCTCCCACCGGAACTTCCCATGACGACGAAGTGACAAATTTGAATGAAGTCGCGTAGCGGCCGTGCCTTCTCGTGGATAGTGGCAAGCGATCGCAATAAACTTTACAAGTGATCGCATGCGCAATCATCTTGACTATCCAACATTCCAATAGGGAAGCGAGATAGGAAATGGTACACCAATTGTCATGGCTATTTGGAGCTGTGAAGCCTCCTATCTAAGTGAAGTGCAAGAGTAATTGGTTTTCAGGTTGTTTCATTAAGGGCACAATATTGACTTTCAGTACCATTTTCTGGTGGTCCGGTTGGTGACGCATAGTTTATAGGTAAAACAGCGCGAACGTTGCAAGACACCAAGAATACACGGAACAGAGTGCTCACTTCAACTAACTTAGTTAAGGTGAGTTGAAATCAATACTCTCTCCCTTCTCTCCCTTGTGTCTAGTTTACCTATGTGATGTTTTACCTATGAAGTATTATTGACAAATGGTTTGGCCAGTAGGAAGAACTGACATTTTTCTGCAGTGTTGGAGATCAAATTGGATTAGACCAACAGGTTAGCATTACAGACTGGACATCTCAAACCGTCTATTTCAAATCTGCTGGCCAATTGGCGGAGGGCTTGTTTTCTTTGTTAGACACAACTAAAGTTAAAAATACTACAAATTATACCATGTACACCTCGCTTTGATAATGGGTCCCAACTGGGGCCAATAAAGATCAACTGGAATTTCTGATGGGAATAAGCGTTTTTAATGCGATTAGCGCCAACTGTGTTTAGTAATCACCATGTGAGTAACAGAATTTATCAACGAAACCGTTGCGCACTTGTGTTTTTCGTGTTCGTTCGGGCAACTAAATTAATGGGGTCGTGTATAAATATAACCTGTGTTTGAGCCTTGTTGGAAAGCGCTTGCCGAAAATGCAGATTAATGAAAAGAAAAAACCGCATTGACACTAAGTAGTGAATAGCTGCTGAACGGTAAAAAAGCCGGAGTCATTTCACTCTGTGAAGCAGGATAACAGCGATGCTGACGGGCGCACTCCCTGAGAGCCTCTGGTCTTGTCGGCGTTTTTCATAAGCACGCTGCTCCTCCGGTTCCCACAATAAGCGGTCGACCAGAACTTTTCACGCACGACGGCGAGAACGAAGTGCCTAGACATGAGTGACACACGTTGGATAGGCGTATTGCTGAAGTTAGCTACACAGCGTCCAAGATCGGACAACCGGTTGCATCTGGGGTTCTTTAACGTGCATCTGAATCAAAGTACACAAGTCTCAAGCGTTTTCGTCGTTATCAAAATGCTGCCACCGCGAACTGGACTGGATCCCGCGACCTTTGAGTCTCCAGTATAGCACTGTAGACGATAAATTCTGGGCCAGGGGGCGCTGCTGCGCCTTTCTAAAAAGCGCCCTCTTTTTCGGAAATCTCGCTATGCGGTCGCGCACGGAGCTCTGTCGGTGGTTCGTTTCCATTGCGGCTGCGTGCTTCTGTCTCTGTGCAAGCGAGGAGGAGGAGGAGATTTTGAATAGAGGAAAAGAGACAACTTCTTCAGCGCTGGTTGGGAGCACGGCTCGGCGCCTGTAGGAGAAGGGAGAGAGGGTAATATATATAAGAAGAGGAAAAGAGAAGGAGATGAGACATGGCGACCATGACCGAGGACACAGCAGGCGGCTACTATAGCCAGTTGTCCAGTCCAGTATCCTCAAGAAAGCAAAGAACCGCCTTAAAGACCTGGGTGTGGTGCTTCTCAGGGAACAGGAAGTTCCTCTGGGTAGACTGTGGCGACGGAGTGCGGCGATCAAGGCGGCGCGTTATGCCTGAAGCGCTGGGCATACACAAAACAGGCACTCAATCATTTCGTCTGCCCCGCACGCAGTGCACGCAGGTCACATGGATCTGCCAAGTTGATGACGCCGGGCCGCAGGTCGGGAGCAGCCGATGCGTAAGTGCAGTAGAAGGCGCCTCTCCCTCCTGAAGAGACCCCGGTCAGGCAGCCGGGTCGGTGGTTCCAACCTGGCTACACGTTCGTCGGGGTAGCAGCTTAGCAGTAGCCGCGTTAATGTGAGCCTCGAATGGTTTGAAGGAACCACAGCACGGCAGTGAGCGACGGTGGAGTGATGCGCTTCTTTCGCCAGTGCGTCAGGCTGCTCATTTTCCGGGATTCCCACATGAGATGGGACCCATGAGATCGGACGCCACTGGCAAGGAGAGCATGCAGCTTGGTGACGAGCAGTTGCGTTCCGAAGCCTGCCCGTTCCGGTTTTGCCATGGCCAGCAATGCCACTCTTGAGTTGCATGTGACAGCCACGGGGCACATTGGGGGGTCTGCCGCCAGGAGGTCCACAGTCAGATGGAGGCCAGCCATCTCTGCTGCAGTAAGCAGGCCGCAAAAGGGACACTACAGGAGTACGTTCTACCAAGTGCTGGCATGACGCAGACGGCTGTAGCTGAGCCTGTTGTTGGGAGGGCTGAGCCGTCCATTTAGGCAAAAGGCCTTCCATCCAGCTCTTCCTCTAGCTTGGAGGCAGCCGCCTGCTGGAGAGCGCAAGTGCCTTAGCGACGCCTGGAGAGTTGTCCCAGACGTCAATTGCAGTTCCAGTGTTTTCTCCGCTTTTATAGCAGTATAAGAAACATTACATTTGTATTTCTATATTCAGCAAGCCATATTCAAGTGTTGTTCGACCCCGGAGGAATACACTAACGAAAGTTACATATGGCATTCACATCACCGCACCGTAAAGTGCACTTCGTTTCGATAAGACCGAAACATGTGCTCTAACCGGAGTGCGGACGTGAAGTCAGACTATAAGTTACCCTTTAAACGCCAGTGTTGCCGACGTGCCTGCTAAGCCCATGATGTGCACACAACTACTACTCTTGCAAAAACACGTTGATCCACCTCGTAACGCTGGGCTCAAAGCCAAAAAAATGCAACATAGAACTACTCGCTGAGTGCTTTCCAAGAAAACTTACGATTCCTACAATGCGTTGTTTCTGCTGAATTTTTTATCTTGCAGATGTTTGGTTAAATGACGAAGCTGGAACTTAATTTCTTTTTTGTAGTACTTTTTATTGTTTAGGATATAACCTAAGGTATTTAGCTAGGCAGCACGATTCGGCATTATAACCAGATCGAGCACGGTGGCTTCTCAGAACAGCAAGCTGGGTGCGCGCTGGTACATTCGGCTCCGTCCACAGTTTACCACGTCCTGACATGAATTCGTAGTCGATGTCTATTGAACGATGTTCGTTTCCACACACAGCTTCATTCATGCGAACAATGTCTATCAGTACCCAATAAAGTTCTCTGTGTCAGTAGCAGAGAACAAGGTGCTCAGAAATAGTCTGCATCTTTTAGAGCGCAGCTCTTCCGCGTCCATTTCTGCGTTGACCGGCATCGCCGTTGTCGGGGTAACCGATAGAGCAAACGAGGACGAAAGAGAGACTGCCTCAATGAGTTTTCTACCATGAGAGAGAGCGAGCCGCTGTGTTAGCGTCCGCTTTGCCTCGCGCCTACTAGCGCTTCGCGAGGAGCTGTGTTAAGCCCTGACCACATGTCCGCGTTACAACATTAAAACGCGTCAGGGGGTGGTGAGCCCTCTCTCTATGTCCGCCTACTCCCTATGGAGGGAGAGGGCCTGTATAAGAGACGGCACGCCGTGCGCTGACATGTTGTCAACGTGTCAGCGCACGGCATGTCCTGACAATGCTCGCCACCATTTTGCTGCTGTTCTTCAAGTACGTTTCACTCGAATAAGTATACATGCGTTCTTCCTGCTGCTCCCAAGCATTTTAGTGCGACTCATGAATCATCATGCCTTTTACGGACGCGAAAAGAAAACACAACACAGACGAACTAAACGTGTGTTTATGTTTTCTGGTGCCAGACACTTTAGATTTCAGCATAGCTTTACGCGAAAAAGGCAAACAATTGCTCTGTGTCTTTCAAATAAGCGCGCCAAACGCCAGCCGCAAAGGTAGCAGCACCATCTCTTTAGAGAGAATGAAACAGGCAGAGGCGCATTCCCCACCGGCGGGTCAATGCGCAGCTGTAAGATATGCGCATTGGCCCAGGGGTGGGTCACTCTGCATCTAAAACGAGACCTCATGAAAGCGCGCCGCAGCGAATGCATTAACGAGCTGTTGCCGATTGTCACTTATTTAGTAAAACAGAATGGTGAAAATTGCCGTTACATTTCGCTATCCCCACCAAGACGCCAAAGTCCATTCAAAGTTAGTTGCATTTTCATTTCAGTTTGCGTACAATGTCACTATCACAGCAATAACCGGCATTGCGCGCTAATCATTCGTTTCAAGCCTACCGTTTGAAATCACTGAAGCAATAAAATAGCAATCAAAGGCCAACAGGTGAAAATGTTTTTAGATGCCTTGAATAAATTCAAGGCCACTCCTGATATCTACACACAGTGCAAGCGGCAGAATTTCCAGCCGGAGTAGCACCGCTCGCTTGGAAAAGTGGTACCGCGAAAAGAATTCCGCGTCGTTACACGCCTCTATGGGATTATACCGATCCCTGAAAACTGGGTGTTAGGGCGGCGCGTAACGGTATGCCTCATCTTTTGTAATTTCTCCCTCACGGCCAGCAAAATCCGCGAAGTCGACGAGACTGCCAACCCGGTCTGCCATTTTGTAAGAGAAAATAGGGAAAGTAACCCTTAAAGGAACACTAAAGAGGAAAATCATTTTTTCTTATATTATTAAAGTACTTGCTGCAAGAAGACGTTTAGTAAGCGAGAGAACCGCCAAAACAAAATGTGAGTGGCGACGCCACATTGAAGTTGCCGCACCATTCGCCGTGACGTCACATGTTTGACGGCGCCTACTAGGGACTACGTAGTTCCTAATCGGTAAACATGAAGTACATTGGCCTTTGTGGGGGCCATAGACTAAACATACTAAGATTGGGGTAATTTTGTTGAGCCAATAGCGCCACTATACGATAAACACACTTTGAAATTTGTGACGTCACACGGGGAGATTTCTCCGCGAAATTTAAAAATTAAACTCTGTATTTGATTTTCTCCTCTAATATCAAACCTATGATGGCGAAATTAACGACATTATAGCTCTGAGAGCACAGTCTATCGATCTAAACCGATTCATTGTTTCTCTTTAGCGTCCCTTTAAGGCAGTCAGTAGCTGTAGTTTACTCTTCGGTAGTTAGGGGCCGATTTAACATTACCTTTGCTACAAGATTGCTCTTTGATACGCATTAGGAGCCGATCGGATACTTAAGTCATAAGTTAGGGGAAGTTTTATTTGTGAATAACGCGCCTAAATGTATATGGCAGAAGTGGTGGCCCGCTTTTGATAAATAGGCGGAGGGGCGCACGCCCCCTCCCTTCCCACCCGTGAGCACACCTAGCTAGGGAACGTTTAGCACACTGTTCGGCAACCGCAGGCACACATGATAACTTATTTGCATTAATTACTAAATAATTAATTCATTCATTGATTCGTTCATTTTTTTGCTATGAATATCAGCATAAGGTAGTTTCTTAAATATTTTAAATGGTTGAACTTGCCCCGATTGCTCGGTGAAGAATTCGTAGAAGTCCTTTGAACGGCACCACTCCAGGCATTTTTTCGCAGTAGTATCTTGTCCTAAAAAGACAGTGCGTGCAAACACGGACACGAGAAAGAAGTCAGAACCCCACAAACGCCGACAAAGAACTCAAGAGACGCACAACGGCGTAAAAGAACGAAGGCACGAAAACGTATCTGCGCATGCCCATGCAACAGGCGAACCTATCAATCCGGCACTTAAGTGATTGTCTTTTGGTCGCGTACTGAGGGCACACGCACAGGATGTGGTTAATAGTCTCAGACGTGTGACACACACTGCAGTTAGGGTTTCGCTCTTGCACCATCTTGCAAAGGTATCTTCGTGTATACGCAACACCCAGCCGCAATCTATGTAGTAATGTTTCCTGGTCTCTTCTTAACCGGAATGGAATCCGAAAAGCACGACCAGAGTCAAGTCTTAAAGACGTTCTTGGCGACAATGAGGGTCATTCCATAAGCGTGTCATAGATGTTTTCATAGATTCAGACAGCAAGCCATTGATGTCATATCGGGAAAATTCAATTGATATGACTTCGCCGTTAGTGTGCGCCATCTTTGCATCGTAGGCCGTCTGGACTCCCGACCTTTTTCGGAGGAGAAGCTTTTGGGTGCTTGGGAGCATGCAGACCAGGCCCAACGAAGTTTAAAGTGCCTATTGAGATTTCTAAGTGATACAGGTTTAGATACTCGTCTTTAGAGCATGTGCGGCATAAAGACTTTTGCACGTGCCCTGTTCCCGTGCAAAACAGTGTGTACAGTGACTCATTTGCCATACCATCGTCGCCTATCATCACACCTCCCTCTTTCTCTTTGTTTCCCCTTTCCCCTTACCCCCGTGAGGAGTAGCAGGCTAGAACCCGCTTTCCAGGCCGACCTCTCCTCCTTCTCATTAAAAGCATCTTCTTCTTCTTATCAATCCGGCACGCGTGGGGGTCTACGTAGAAGATAACTATTAAGGCATTTGATTTTATCTTTATGCAAGTTAATCGACGGTTGGCTCACGCATGCGCTACCACTATTCTCGATATGACATGCTTCAATCATCAGGCGCGGTTTTTTCCTTTTTATGCCGGTACAACACTGCGCATTCATTGAATTTGGCGTGCACTTACAATCTCGACAATGTGAAGATAGATTAGAAGGTGAGCCTCTTGTTAGCGATCTCTTATGTGTAAACAATCTCTGGTTAATGCATCGGCCCATCTGTCCTACGTAGAAGCGGCCGCAGCTGAAAGGGACCCTATACGCCACACTTGTACGGCAGTCAGTGAATTTGTTGGTGTGTTTTACGAAACAAATATCGGTCCGCTTCTTGTCTTTTACTCGCTCATTCTTCCTCTGCACAACGGCACAAATCTTACCTCTAATAGCTTATTGGCAGCCGTCAAAACCACATAACGCCGTATCTACGTCATACATTCTTTAGCCTGTGAGATACGCAATGAATGTACGGTATACGTACGATACGTTTCTTGCTATCGCTTTCGCTTTCTGCAAGCATGCTCGGACTTAACATAATGAAGTTCTTTAAACGTTCAGTGACAGTGAATGAGCTAGTAAAAGAAGAACGTAGACCCCCATGCGTGCCGTATTGATAGGTTCGCCTGTTGCATGTGCATGCGCAGATAAGTTTTCGTGCCTTCTTTCTTTTCCGTCGTTGTGCGTCTCTTCAGTTAGTCGGTGTTTGTGGTGTCCTGACTTCCTTCTTGTGTCCGTATTTGCACGCCCTGTCTTTTTAGAATGAATGCTTACCAACTAGCTGAGCTCTTTGTTATTTTTAGTATCTTCGTCATAGCAGTCGTTTGTTTAAACGATGAAATGGAAACATAATGCATTGTTTGCTGTGATTTTCGCTGTCTGTGTTATTAGTATTGTCATTTGAATAGGCAGCAGAATTCTGCCAAATAACCAAATTAAGCACTGTGGCTCTTCAGGATGACTCAGGCTAGGTGTGCCGTTGTACACTTGGCTCCATCGACGTTGATGCGGAAGAAACCAGCTGTTACAGCACAAAGTGTTCTGGAATTGTTAGCTTTTTTTAAAACACGGTGGTGAGGTACAGCCGACTTAATAAAAACTCACATGGTAGCTTATGCATTTGCCTAAGCCGAGTCGAACGCGAAAGCCATCTCCATCGGTTAAGGCGAAAGCCTTACCTGCCTCAGCAACCGCAAAAATTGACCGTCGGCGTCCCGCGGTGTCAGAGCCAACACGAGTGATGAAAAAAGGCATGGGATGACGTCAAAGACCACCAAACTTTCTTACGTCATCCTGAAGTCACGCGACGCAATGTCACATGACGCCGGCATTCAATACATCGTAGCTTGGACAATTGCAGTGCGAAATCATGGAGGCAGTGCGAAAACCGTTTGGTGCACAAAACTTTTGTAGTGTGGCGGGGCACAATCAATACATAGACTGAGAAGAAAGAAAAAGATGGCTTTCGCCTACGAGTCGTCTTAGGTTATTGCATAAGGGACCCTGTGACTTTTTTCTTATCGGTCAACGTAGTGATACCTCCGCGCTCACCTTCGAAAACTTTCTTCAACTAATCCGGTTTCGCACTGCCTCCGATCTGATGAGCCACGGCAATGCAAGCTCTCTGCACCTCCCGTAGTTTTTAACTGCCGCAGTGATCGGCCCACTTTGATCAAACGAAAATTTAATGTGATAATGTCTTCATGTGACGTCATGGTGACATCATATTTTTGCAAACGTTGACGTCATATGTAGTCATTTGCGCCGGTCACAATATCACCGGCGGCGGAGCACCTGTGTTTCTACCTTCGGCGGCGGCACGTGAACGGCGCGGGGTTCATGGGATCGGCGGCGGCGTGGCGCGGGGGAGGGTAGCACGTAGATTCGAGAGTTGCTGGGGTGAAAAATTTCTCCCTAGAATTTCGAAAAAAAAATAAATCGGTTAGCTAAATAGGGAACCTGGGAATGTGATAGCAACCTGCCGTAATGTGATACGAACTGTGCCTAACAGGTAACTTTTTGATCCGATCTCGCGTAACCCTACAAAACGATGGTGTATTGGAATACGGGCGCTTCCGGGTGAGAAGCGGTTTTCGTTCAGTTTGTCGCATCAGTAGTCACAACACCAAGCTGTGAGATCACAGCGTGTAGAATGGTATACGAGGCGTTTGCTGATGTCTGCCGAGATAGCGCGCGCGCCAGCGCTCCCGACCGCGGACAAAGAGTGAATGTCCCCACTTCCCCCCTCCCCTCCCCCAGCGTCCCTTCATTCTCCTCCCAGCGAAAGACGGGCGGGGCGTTTCCTTTCTGGTTGAGAAGCAATCAAAGCCAGGACTCGCACGCGGGCTGATGTTATTGCATACGCCTTCCGTGCGACGAAGATGGCCAGTTTGTTTCCCCTCTGCTTCAGCCGTGCTCCTGGCCTGCGCTCGCAAGCTTTTACTCGCGGGTTGACCGTACGATGCACGGAGAGATCTTATCAATTTAGACATTATACGGAACATAACAGCGACGGTGAAAACCTGTCCAGAGTTTCCATATAATTGCTATCCCAATGACAAAATAAAGGAAAACGATGGATGCGAGCTCTCCTTCTGCATTGTCTCTTCTGTAAAGATTTCGTCTGTTGGAAGAATCAACTAATCCAGCGCCTTTTCCAATGGTTTCGCTGTTTCCTTCACTAGCCGTCTTACATGCGACATCTCCTCGCCACTTATTTTTTTTGATAAAGCACGCGTACGTTGTCAGCACTGAGCGTTTAGCCTTTCAGGATTTCGCATTTGTCGGCTACAACCTGTTTTCTCTGCTTGCGCAGTCGGAAACGCACAAAATGAAGCGAAACCAATTGATCGTGCACGATGGTCATGCGAGACAAGGAAGAACGGGTGGGCGACTCTATGGCAAAGCAGGGTGGGCGACATCCACAAGTGATATTTCTCGTGTATCGACCAATCGAGAGTATGTACCCCAATGACGGCACATGAATAACCGTTCTTACGTCACTAAGTGCGCCAAAAAGACGAGAAATGCCGAGAGAGAATAGCGTGCTCGTTCTTTAACAGCGAAGCTCTTCTAGCTCGGCCTAGAGTGTCTGAACGTGCTCGAAAACTATCATCATCATGAAGGGGCATGTGCCAAAGAGGTTGGGCAAATCCCTCTACGGCGAGGAAGTGAGTATGAATGGGAGAGATGGGAAGGCAGTATAAAAGGGAAGTTGGTATGAGGAGAAGATGTGATGGTGAGGAGGATGGTGACGAGTTGGTACAGAAAAGAGGCACTTGGTCGTGCGCGTCTCAAGGACAGTTTTCAAATAGAAAGAAAATGTAGGAGCGTTGCGTGATAGAAAACACGCTCAGACTTCTTTTTTTTCGTCCTTCGTCTACAGAAGAACAAACATCATCATTATGGATGCTCCTCACGAGCTGACGCGCGATAACGTGGCAGCGCTGGCTTGCCCTCTTCTTTTCTTTTTTCTAGTTCCACTAAAGCGTTTCATCTTGCAAGACTTGTTTTTGACTCGATGTTAACCGCACCGCAGATGGAAGGCTTAGAGGTCCAACATATGGTGCCGAAACCCGGGACCTTTAGACACCGCTCACATAATGGACGTGCGGAGCCGCGACATCTAAGGACGCGGCACCTGCCATCTCGGCGAGATTCCCTGACTGCGTGCGACAGAATGGAACGACGGCTTAGACGACGCTGCGGTCTGAAACAGGCTGCTGTCTCAACTAGATGTCCTGTTGGCCGAGACGGGAGGCAACTTGCGAGAGAATCGATAGGTCACGAAAGCTACTGCTAGTGTACGCCTCGATCGAATCAGCTCCTTTTACGGACAGATAGAGAAAGTTGATGAGGCGGTTTTTAAAGAGACGCCAAACGACCTGTAAGACAGCGAAACATTAGGCACTGGAAAATACCATTACAAGGTTGTTACCCTGACAGCAAACCTACGAGTCAAACTAAATGAATGTCTGTCGCCTTCAAACCCACGCCCTAATAACGTTCACCCGTTACCTTCGGGCAAGAGCAAGCTTCCACAGCTAGAGCTCCTAAAGTTTGACGGGAACCACAGACAGTGACCGCGATTTTGGACCAAGTTTACATCAGCAGTTCACGACAACAGCGAGCTGAGCACAGCTGACAAGCTCAACCACTTGAGCAGTCTGGTGACCGGAGCAGCCGCCTCGGCTATATCGGGATTGCAAGCCACGGAAGGGTGCTATGAAACGCCATTGAAATTTCAAAGAAGCGTTTTGTAGATGAACAGATCATCGGTCGAGATCATCTACAAGGTTTGCTGGACCTCAAATCAGTGTCGTCATCAGCAGGCGTCCATCAGCTGAAGAAACTTTGCGACAAAGCACAGGTTAATATTCGAAGCCTCAAGGCGCTTGGCATGAACTCGACAACTTATTGTACCATGCTGCGCAAAATCATGTTAAGAGTCCTCCCGACTGTCATGGTACTTCGGTTTCACGAGGCGCGCAAGGCATCATCATCAGCTGCAGCTTCTTCGAATCCAGAAGATAACGAGCTTCAAATGCTTTTGGAATTCTTGGACATTCCACTGACTTGTCGGGAAGCTGTGGCCGAACAAGGGATACACAGAAGTCGTCGGACCCCAGAGAAGGGCGGATTAAAGCCCAGCCATCCACGAGACATTTCCACGACAGCTGCTCTACAAAGCTCAGCTAGTAGTCCGCAGGAGTGCCTGTTTTGCCATTTCGAAAAGCATTCTGCTGAAGTTTGTGATGAAAAGGAGATCAGCCACTCGCTCAAAAAGGAGATGCTTACCAAAGCCGGAAGTAGCTTCCGTTGTCTAAAGCAGGGCCCTTTGGCGAAAGATTGCAGAAGCCGGCTGAAATGTGGAAAGTGCGCGAGAAGGCACACAACAACCGTTTGCGCATCGGAAGACATCAGAGGCGAGAAGGAGAATGTGCTATCTGCATCGGTCAATCTAATCTCCAAGCAGGCATGCTCAGTCGTTATGCTGCAGACTCTGACGGCCACCATATCAGGAACCAAAACATATGGTCGCTACCGAGTCCTTTTTGATGGAGGAAGTCAGCGGAGCTTCATTTCGCCGAAAGCTTCCCAAAGACTTGGCTGCGAAGTAATGGCAGAGGAGACGTTGACCGTAGGTGCGTTCGGTGGTGAAAACGCGCGGACAACCATGCAGAGGGTGCGAGTATCAATTCTCCCTGCGAAAGAGAAATTTCCAATTTCAATCGATGCGCTGGTGGTGGACACAATCTGCAGTGAATGTATTCCGGTACCAGAAGAAAACGTTTTGAGAGAAATAAACAAGATTCGCGTGGATACGCAAGCTCTTTCTCTGCAAGGTGTTGAAGACAAACAGATTGCGGTCCTCATTGGTTCAGACTATTATTGGGATCTAGTAACTGGTATCGTGAAGCCTGTGCACGGAAAGCTGAAAGCTGTTGAAACAAGACTTGGATGGACTGTTCAAGCGACGTTGTCTGCTACAACCAACGCAATACAGAGTGCCAGCGTCGTAGTCCTTCGAACCACGGTGACAAAGCAAAACATCTCGAAACTTCTTACTCGGTTTTGGGATCTTGAAAGTATCGGGATGAGGCCAAACACGAAGGAACGAATGTCGCCGATTCAGTGCTGGAAAACTTCGAGAACAACATCAAGAAGAAAGATAATCGGTACGAAGTCGTGCTACCGTGGAAGGAAAGGGTTGACCTGGCAGAGAACTATGGATTTGCAACCAAACGTCTGCATAGTTTGATGAAGAAACTTAACAAGGACAGCGAGCTCTTAAAAAGATACGATGCGACTATTAAACTGTACCTCGATGAAGGATCTGCAGAAAGAGTACCGGAAACAGAACAGCATCCACTATGACCCCTGTATTATATGACACATCGAGCTGTAATACGAGAGGACCAATCTACTATGAAAGTACGCGTCATATTCGACGTATCCTCTCACGAATCTGGTTCAAAGTCCTTGAATGATTATCTTGAAGCTAGCCCAAATCTAAATCCCGACTTAGTGATCCAACTGCTTCGTTTCCGACGCTACAACGTAGCGATGAATGCCGATGTCGAGAAAGGATTTTGAAAGTATCGGGATCAAGGCCAAACACGAAGGAACGAAGGTCGCCAATTCAGTGCTGGAAAACTTCGAGAACAACATCAAGAAGAAAGAGGATCGGTACGAAGAAGTGCTACCGTGGAACAGATTAGCCTGAGTGAACCAGACAGAGATGCGCTCCACTTTTTATGGTTCAAAACTTCCCCACAAGTTGACAGCCCAATGCCAGAATTAGAAGTTTGGAGAATGACTAGAGTGCCCTTCGGAGCTACTTCAAGTCCTTTCCTACTGACTGCTACTTTGAAGCACCACTTCAGGTCCGTAGAAACCCTCTATCCTGCGACAGCTCGAAGATTGCAAAGCTCCATATATATGGATGATCTTCTGTTTGGAGCCGACACAGCTGAAGAAGCTATGCAGATGCACAAAGAAATAAATGAGATCTTCAGGCAAGCTTCCATGAACATTCGGAAGTGGGCCAGCAACGATCCTCTAGTATCTGCCGCCTTCGAACAAGGAATCACTTCACAGGAAAAATCTCCTTGCTCACCTTCTGGACCTCTGAAGTACTGGGACTTCATTGGAACAAGGAAACGGATACATTTTCGTTCAAGCCCCAGGATATCCTCCAGTTCATACAGGCGCATCGGACTACAAAACGCTTTGTGCTTCAGGCTGTTGTAAGGATCTACGACCCTTTGGGGTTTCTTTCACCTTTCCTTGTACGGGCGAAAATCTTACAAGATCTCTGGAAGGAGAACCTCCACTGGGATGAGACATTGCCACCCTAATTGTCTGCTGTCTGGCTGAAAAGGAGCATTCATTCATTCATTCATTCATTCATTCATTCATTAATTCATTCATTAATTCATTCAATTATATGGCTGTATGATTCATATTAGCGGTTCTTTTAGTTGAACCTGTCCAAGCTTGGCGAAGAATTAGTAGCAGACATTTAAACGGCAACGTTCCAGACACTTTCGTTATCTTGGAGTCGTTTTGTTAAATCGGGAAAAGGAAATGTAATGTTCTTTTTCGCAGTGCTTTTTATTCTATAGCTAATGAGGAAAGTTGTTTGGAAAGGCACCAGAATTCTGCAGTATAACCGGATCGTGCATGGTGGCTTTTCAGGATAACTTAAACTAGGCGTGCCCTTAGACATTTGGCTTGATTGGTAGTAATACAGCCACCTAAGTGAGAGTTATATTGTAATGCGAGACCCACATCGTTGGGCTCATTGTGCGCCGTTGGCATTTAGCCTTGGCAGAAATGTGCAACATAAGTTATGTCATCTTCGACGACGTGAACGTGGTTATTTGGAGAGTGAGCGTTCGAATACGAACGTTGTCAGTCATTTGATCTGATGCCGCCCGACACCCCGACAACTCCAAATGAAGAGCAAGCCCGTCGATCTGCAGTAACGCAACGTTCGGGCCTAGGAATGGCCTATTACCTTTTATGGCGCTATAGCACTTATACTCCGTTCCGCACATGGAGGCTAACGAGGCTTCTTGCGAAGATGGCCACGCATTATTAGCGCAATGTACTTACTACACAGAATAAGAATTTCTCATTCGTATTTACGGCAAGTATATAGCTAGTGAAGACATCTTGTGCCTAACAAATAAACAAATGCCTTTATACGTGTGTTATTATGAGGCTGCATCACTTATCGTCTGGCTGCTTTCATATTTGGTATTTCATTTGCAGCTCGGCAGGATACATACAGCTCGCGCTGGTTCGTGCTCGGATAGCGCGAATGTGTATAACGGCAAAACCATGGGAGGGCCACTTATGCAGAGTGCCCTGTTGTTCCCCACAGCGAGAGCTTTACTCTTTAGCGCTTTACTCACCACCGCTCCACTAACGCACCATCCCTTTGCAGATATATATCAAGAAGTGGTGTTTGAAATAGATGACTTTACCGTAGAGATGCACGTTTGTGTCTCTGGTTTTGGATAAGAAACTGGAGCATCTTGGCAAATTTCGTCGGGGATTATGACACCGCTGCTAAGTCAAACGTAATGCGGTAACGAAGAACCTTAACCTATCATATGCATAGTATGGACCGGCGACAATTAGTGGGATTTGTCCAAACATTGTGGCACATACCCGTTCATAATGGACCAAGACGACGAGAATATACACGGTGACAAGGCGAGACACCCAGGTGCTTCGCCCCTAAAGGCCGGCCGCGAGACTCGCGGAGTGACACATCTCGTTGACCGTAATTATTGCATAGCTTTCACAGCATTGCACCTGATGTGTGAAACGGAGCATAGCGACATTAAGTTCCTAACGCACTCACCACGGAGTAATGTTGGTCTTAAAATTAAAACAAAAATAAAAGCAGATAAGGGCCAAATATTTATCAGGGTATGTAAACGAAGCTAATTGTCATTATGCGAAACAGGTGCAATGCATACTGGCGTGCGAAGCCTGCAGTGAATTCTGGTGGTAATTAGCAAGGGGTGCGTTTTTTATATGCGAAGCAGCTTTTGCTCGGGCCTGTGTCCGTCGTCGGTGGTGGCGTCCGCGCTCCACTGCGCATGCGCCTACTCTCTCTCCCACTCTCCTCCTTTACGCAGGTGTTCGGTCGCCTTCTCTCCTCTCCTCCCCCGCGCTGCAGCCGCGGCGCAGCCTGTCCTCCCAAGTGATGCAGCCGCGCCGCAACCAAATACATCCTGTAACCCACTCTCTCCTCCCCTTCTCCATTTTATGAAATGGGGTAGGGGAGGAAGCGCTCGGTCGGCTTCCGTCATGCTCGCTTCGCTCCCGTTCAGTTGAGTTGTAACGTCAACGTCGGCGCCACTATTTCACTCGGCGCTAACGGAAAGCAACGCATAAACACAACGTAATCATAACAGAAACACTAAATACAAAGCTCACACACTAACGGAAACGCCGAGAGAACGTAACGGAAACTTGGTGCGTGCCCTCAATGCTGCTTCGCATCCCCTCATGGTTCCCTTGAGTGGGAGATGTATTTTTTCTTTCTCAAGCGTAGATTGTAGTGACTCACCTATATCACTGATTGTGTTACAAAAAACCCTTCTCACCCACAAAACAAAACTCCTCATTCACAGCTGGCACTCACAAAAGAAATAATAAAAAAAATTTCTTTCTGTGTTGGGGTCTGAACCTGGGTCCCCGGTTCGAAAGCGAGTGCCTTGCACACTAGGACAAGCGCCCAGGCTTGCTAAATGTGAACCCAACTGAAGCACACAAATGCGCTCTACCGACGATGCTAAACACAATTGGGAAGCAGTACACTTCTTATGGGCACTTCACTGAAATATTTCGTGTAGGCCGAGTACATGCTATCTGCTGGACAACGCGTAAAGTCTCTGTGAAGAATTCCTCAATTCAAGAAAATTTGAACTCGGAGAAAATTGAATTTCTAACCCGCGTTTTGTGGGGCCATTCGAGAGGCGGACGAACGCTGGGAAGAACATGAAATACGCTGTGTCGATGCAGCCTGAAAGCAGCAATCTGGGGATAGCCACAACAAATAATAAAACTGAACGCTGACTTTACGAATGAACATTGCGCAATGCGAACGAAAGAAAGAAAGAAAACAAAAATAAAAGCAGTAAGTAAGCCAGGCCCCCGCCAAGCATAGCTTACCCCATTTCCTCGGTAAAGGAAGGGTTCCTGAATTTAAACTTTTTAGTAGCTTCATTCATCACTTAACCTTACTTATTGAATGTGGATGCGTTTCCTAGCCGATCAGGTGCTTTGGTATACCCGACCGCAATTTTGTTAATCATTAGTTTTCATTTTCTATCATGTACCTACGTCCTACTGACCTTGTAACTTTGTATTTTAAATAAACGAATGCCCTAAAGAACTTGGAGGACGCTTGACCTTCGCCTTCAAGAGAAATACGCGGTAGCGTAATCGAGGCCCGTGCGCATCGCCTTCTCAATCGCGAGCCTCTCTTCTGTTCTCGGTGCTTGCCTCGACCGTGCTGTAAGGAAACAAATGACAGTGCGCGTAACATTGGCCGTTTCAAACTGTCCTAGAGTGCCTACTGCAAGAACAGTTGTAAGGGCCCACTACGCCATACTCATTCCTTTTGCGAAGCAGCCAGCGGCTCACTACACGTCTGTAAGGTAACACGCGAACCTGCGCAGCTTCTCACTTTGTTGGTGTCTTTGCAGCTGTTGATGATTAAATGTGTTATCGCTTTGTAATGGGTGGGCCTTTAAATTAGCCACTCGTGGCATAATATACTTGTTTCGACGCCTGGCACAATTCTACTCTTCTGCCACGCAGTATTACTGCGTTAAGGCAGGGGTCTCAATCTCATCTTAGCTAACAAACCGCCGTCAGGAGTATTGACTCCCGCAAGGACCGGGACAGTGAAGAGGGTAAGACGGGGGGGGGCAGGGGTCGAAAATATATTATAAAAATGTTGGGGTTTAACGTCCCGAACTCACGACACGATTATGAGAGACGCCGTAGTGGAAGCCGCCGCGGCCGGGATTCGGTTCCGCGACCTGCGGATCAGTAGGTCGAGCACCACACCCACTAGACAACTGTGCGCGGGTAGGTCGAATATTTTGTACACCATGTCAGCTAACATTGTGATCTGAAAGAAGACCTTTCCCACATCTCACCTAAGATTCATTACTAAAGGAGATTCGGCGCCAATATTACAACATATCAATACCTGTCACCAAGCTGACCAAAATCAGGACACCGATTCTCAGCTATAGAGTTTTGTTTCACGGTTATGTATCGACGCATGATGACCACATGGGGTGCCTCACTACAAAAATATTTCATACCAGTGAGGTCTTTGTAGCTCAAGAACATACTTATTAGAAAATACAAAAAAAATTACAGCATATCCACGGGTGAATGATGAAGAGCTTGGGCGAAGCTCCTGAAGCAATCATGGTTACACCGTGAAATGTTCAGTGGTTTCGCCGAGCAGTAATCAAAGCGATACGCCGCTTTGATTATTTTTCCTTTTTTCATCTTTTCTTATTATTTTTAATTTTTATTTCTTTTATTTTTTCTTATTTTTTATTATGTTTACATTTTTATTTTGTATTTTTATTTTCTTATTTTTTATTTTATTTTATTTTTTCTTTATTTTTTATTTTTTTATCTGTATGGGACAGCGCCATCTAGTATATCGTCACCCAACTGCAGTTTGCATGCATCTCTATGGGATCGCGCCATCTATTGAATGATACGGGAGACGCGACGGCGGGGGCACGCCGGATGGAGCGACGACCGACCAGATGATGCTATAGACGTCAGACTCTGCCCAGGCGGCGCTGCGAAAAACACCGCCACCAGCGCCCTCATCGTAGCCCTGGCCCTAACTGGGTAGTGCAAAGAGAGCCGCCCGCAAGCGAATGTGCATAGGCCGCAATATAACCATCCTCTTTCGTTGGTGTCGAGGCGCGGTTTCCTGAAAATCAAGGACCTGGAAAGCTTCTTCCGCCAATCCACGCTTCAGAAACAAAGGAAGCTGATCAAAGCGAACTGCGAGTACAGCAAAATAAGTTTTAGTTATTCCCGCGCGCTGCAACTCGCAAGTACAAGCGAGCATCACACGACACCGAGTTCGAGGCCAGCCCTCCGACATCCGTTCTCTAGAGCCTAAATGCGTTAAAGTCGGGTATATACGTATGCCACAGCGATAAAGTACCTACATGCACGATCAATTTACTTAGCTATGCATCTTACGATCAGTGGTACAAAACTCGGTTCATCAGGGGCGAATGGCCCCGGCGATTTTCGCCTTTTCAGTTGCATTCTCCCTTAATTCATCTCTTGCTTCCTGTGCATTGGAGTGTTTTATTACGCATCCTCAAATGGTCTCTTGATGGTCGTCTTCCGTTTGTATGTACTGCAAATGGGGATACGTGCGTGTCCACTTTCGCGGGGTACAACCAAAGGCAAAACCGTGGCCTCCGAGATAGCTACGGCAACCGCGGAGGACACGGGCGAAACAAACCTGAAGGGGGTCACGACCAACATTCTGCGATTTACTTGTATGACGCACGTGGTGTTAGCTAGTTAGAACCAGAACTCTGAGCCTTCAAAACGTACATACGTCTGCGATGCTGTGTTGTGACGACCAACTCGTCGCGGTGTGCGTATCACGCGTCTCCAGTCTGCCTCTAGCTGCTCACTTCGTGTTACACGACAAGCACCGCGGTCAGAGCCTCTGCTGAGCTTCATAGTCAAGGTTACCACGGTTTTGCATCAGGGCTACGCAAAACAACAGCAGAGCCACACATTCATGCCACCGGCTGTGGAGAACGCGGGTACTTCGCTTACCGAACACGCTCGCAACGGCCCGTATCCAGCGCTCTCGCCTTTCTTCTTCGTACGACAACTATGGAAATCGGTAAAACTGAACGTTGTTATTCAGTCTTTTACGTCCGTGGCAATTCACAACGCAACAGTGCGTCTTTTTGCGGAGTTTCTTCGTAGCGTGCGGAGGGCTCTCGTCTGCTGCTGTTTTCGCCGTCGTTCAGGCGAATTATCCAGCAAGCACTTCACGACGGTTCGGTGGCGCGTCCGACTAGCGGAGAGCAATTCACAGCTCTCGTTCTGAGTGCTAAATGCGCAAACACACGCGATATTAAGCTCAATCGTTGTTTCGCACTCGCTAGTTGCACCTGGTCCCATAGCAAACTATGCGAGAGAGTCGGTCTATGCACTACTCAATACTTCTCCGACAGGTGGCACCACACATCTTGGAAACTCCAGAGTCTGACGTCTATAGGGAGCTTCGCTCCCAAAATCTATAGGTCAAACACAGTAATGTGGGGGCCGCGGCCCAAAGGCAAGATGTTTGCGGCCGCATGTTTGAGATCCCTGCGTTAAGGAGACTCCTTCCACTGCATGACATTCATATCGTGTTTTTGTTTTTCCGAAGCAGTTTCAAGCGAAAGCATGGCTCTGTGGTAGAGCAGCTACTTGCCACTCAGACGGCCTGGGATCGACTCTCACTTGAACCAAACGTTTTAGGGGCGAAGCTCCTTAGGGTGTGGGTCGTTCCCTCCTCTGTGGTAGTAGTAGTAGTAGTAGTAGTAGTAGTAGTAGTAGTAGTAGTAGTAGTAGTAGTAGTAGTAGTAGTAGTAGTAGTAGTATGTAGCCACCTCTTGTTTATGAATTGCTCAATAGATGGCGCTGTGAGTGTACTAGTTTATACTCACAGTATACTCAGTGGTGTGCATGAAGTCAGAGGTGCAATCAGGAATGGATGTAAATCAAAGGACGGTGGGCCGCCTCGCGTTGGGCGCTCACGGGAAGACTACAAATGAGGCTGTAAATGGTGATATGGGATGGACAGGCTCTGAAGTGAGGGAAGGTCAGAGCAAAATTAAATTCGAAGAGAGGTTGAGGAAAATGAAGGACAGTAGATGGGCAGAGAAGGTTTTCAGGTATTTGTACAGAAAGAGCGTTGACACGCAGTGGAGAAAAAGAACTAGGAGGCTCACCAGTAAATATACGGCTAGCAGTGCGGCCGATATGGCAACAAGGAGCATTAAGCGGAAGGTCAGACAGGCGGAGAGGACTTATTGGATGACAGCGATGGAAAAGAAGCCGGCTCTGAGTAACTGCCGAAAGGGAAAAGGAAATAAGGAGGGAAAGGTTTTATGATAATTCAAGGGGAAGCGCTTTACTGTTTGAAGCAAGGTCGCGCTGCCTTAGAACGCGTAGTTATAAAGCGAGATTCAGTAACGAAGAAGAACAATGTACATGCTGCGGGGGAACTAAGGAAACGATGGAACATGTACTGATTGAATGTGGCGATATTCACCCAGGTATACGTGTGGGCACGAGTCTACATGAAGCCTTGGGTTTTAGGGACAACAATGGAAAGCTGAACACGTCCGCGATAGAAATAAGTAAGAGACGGTTAGAGTATTGGTGGCAGAAAAGTAGAGATAAAGTACAAAAAAATAATGGGGAAAAATAAGGTCATTCTGCCTGAAGAGGCAGAGAGATGGACCGTGAATTTATATTTTTTTGGTATAATAACATAGATTTAATCAATGTAGATAAGGCATTAGGGCAATATGAAACAAGGAAGTTTTTTTTTTCTTCGAGCCTGGTGGCAGACATGTCACAGCCCCGTTGTAAAGGGGATGCTCATAGCATCCATCCATACATTATGAATGTTGCAATAGATGGCGCTGTGAGTATACAAGTAAAATTGCATATAACAACACTAGATGGCGGTATGGTTTTCTTGTAGTTGATGATGACAGATGCGAGATGGCGCTGTCAGAAGCGCGTCGTGAAGCTGCGCGACAACACCGCCAAGAGCCTGACGTACGAGAGCGGCAGGCAGAAGCGGCACGGCAGCGGCTCGAGGATGCTGCCGTACAAGAGCGGGAGGCCGAAGCGTGTCGTCTGGCTGCGCGACGACGCCGCCAAGATCCCAGCGTTCGAGAACGAGAGGCCCAAGCGGCACGGCAACGGCGCGAGGACCCTACCATACGAGAGCGCGAGGTCGAGGCGGCAGGAGAACGGCGGCAATAGGAATATGTACAAATTTTATGTGCAGTAAACGCCGTGCATTGTTCGCGAAGCCGGAGCACTTGCACGATTGCGTTCCGTTGGCTTTCGTTGGGCATGCTACCGACCTCGCGTCGTGGGACGCGAAAAGGAACGCTTCGCGCGTCGTGTCTTCCGTCTAGCCTTGCCGTTAATTCTCACAGGGCCAGCGGGGAAGGCGGTCGCTCTTGGCGCGCTTTCTCTTTCGCTCGGGAGCGGACACTTTCCCTGCATTTCACCGATCACAAAGCGGTGATAATGAAGGGACCACGTCAACCAACAATACAATAAAAGTTTGATGTTTAATATATACACGGTGTTTCACACTCTTTATATGATGTACTGGGCGAATTTCACGGAAGAGTCTCACGGTTTACCGGTGATTTCCGCCGGAGCTTCGCCTCACTCATCATCATTCACCCCGTGGATATGCTGTGATTTTGCATTATTTATTTAATTTGTATCTTTCTCGATTTTTCGGTCACGGACAAGATGATTTTTCGCTTACATGCATGTATGCAAACCCGTATGTATGATTGTAAGTATTTTTTCTTATTTGCGATACCGTCAGCGCCATGGACATTATGGAGGGGGGCGGTACATAAAAAAGAATTTATTTATTTATTTATTTATTTATTTATTTATTTATTTATATACATAACAAAGAATAAGCAAGCACATAAAATTTGAATTGTGCACCGTTAGCTATGGCATTCTTGAACAGTTGGTGATTAGTGATGGAGGTTACATGCTGAGGAAGGTGATTCCGCTACTATGACATCCTTCGTAGAAACGGCTGAAAAAAAAAGAAGCAAACCTCAGTTCTGCAAAATGGAATAGGTACACATTCCGCTTCTGTGTTTTGTTATTTATTTCAACTTTCATTCATCGATTTTAGCAACAGAGCACACAAATTGTACATGTCCCATCGAATAATTCTGTCAGTGTGCCCTGTTACTTTGCGAGGCTTCAGAGAACTAATGTCTACGTAGAGGAGCACGTCAAAGCCCCGACAACTACGTAGGGCACTTCCTTGTCGTACCTAATCCCCTCCATCTTTGAGGCACGCGCCCGTGAGAAGGGCAAGCGGCGTTCAGCTTGAAATCTGACCTATTTCCGCGGCACGTAGAGTTGCAGTTTTGCAGACGTGACCATAAACGCCCAGTGTATGCATTGCGCTGGTCAGCTCAATATCCTCAGTCCGGTTGAGGGGCCCTTAACGAAAATGGGTAAATAAATAAAATATAAATGATGTGTGCGCCGCACTTCTGGCCAACGGAACTTGAGGTGAAAGTGCTGTCAGGGAACATATGATAAATTTAAAAAAAAATCTGTGCATTTCTGCACCTTTCATCAAATTTATGTGCAGTCATGTGTCATGTGCTACACAGCTTCGCTGATAATCCACCTTCACAGAGTGGAATGGCTCAGGAATTGTTTCTTAGAGCGCGGGATATGGTGCAGAACTGAAAAGGACGTCTTCGATGGCAGCACTGACATGACGCTTTTTCGCTGTTGTGAAATGAATACAGTCGGAGGTATTTCACCTTACCAGCTGCCCTAAAGCGACAAGGATACAGAAGCCAGTGCAGAAGCTGTAAACAGACCGCCAAATAAACCAGCGCTCTATTTGTGGTTCGGGGGGTCGCGAAAACAACGCATTCAAGACTGTGTCGCCTGGGGTTTGGTGTTCTTTTTTTGTTTCAAAAGCATCTCTCTATTGCAGAGCAATTCTCATACGAACCTTTTGGCTCGACAGAACTGCGATTTTGTTATAAACGCTCACGTGCCAACGACCCTCACATAAGACACTAGAGAGTTTTGGTATAGCGGAAAAGAGCAAATGCAAGGATTTCGCGTTAGCATTGCGTGCTCCAAAGTGCGCTTGAGTAGAACGTAAGCGTAGACCGAGCTCTTATGTACCTACGCTATTTACGGAATATAGCGTTCAACGTAAACGCCCACAAGGGAAAGGTGGCGACGCCTGTTGAAGCGAGTGCCATCCACTTCGAACCTTTCCAGTCGTCGCCATGCATTATTAAACTAATTTATTCGCAAATAATGTTCGTATTTGATTTAGATTTGAGTAATGATGCTTTGCCAGCCGTATGCTGCCGATAAAATAGCTCCCTTTTCTAGATACACTGTCGATTAGCGGTGCAGAGAGCTTAACAAGGTTTGTTTACAAGTACGCTCATGTTTGCTGTAGCCGCGTAGAGATGGCGACGCTGTCTTTATTCGCCTGGTTCAAAGATAGGGCCAATGCAGCCAGAGGTTAAGCTGAGACTTGTCACTATTCGCATTCCTTGTGACATTTTCCGCGGCAGCGCACGAATCTGTGGTCGGCGGTAACGGAGTCGCAGCAACGATGACTTTTGATCAGCTCGACGTAGTGGCGCACTTGTGGATTCTACAGTGCATTTAATGTTTCTATATCTAGATGGCGCCGTATGCGATAGCGTTAGCGTTAGCGGGAATGCCTTCCTCTGTACTAAAAGACCAGCAATTGGCAAGCAGCTCGGTCAGTCTTGTCGTTAGCGTGAAGACGCACGCTAACGAAGGCGTTTACCGCTGTAGTAAAACTCCCTAATAATGGTGGTGCTTAGATATAGTGAAAGTTCTTAAGACGCATCTTAAAGCGGCAAACCTATATTACATATGTGCCAGAGACACGAGGACGACCTATGAGCAGAAAAAAGACCTTGCGCTTGGCCATTACAAACTTGTTTCTTATTGTGGATCACAGCTCCCACAATAACGATCCACTTGCTACAATGAATGATCCCAAACACTGCAATGTGCGCCACCTAGTGAAAAATGGGGTTGCCCTGTCGGCTATCCCGATGAGCCCATCTTTACACCCAAAATAATTTTTGGTGTGTTCTTGATAACGTTTTGTGAAAGCGTCCCTTGTACTAGTATTTATTTGTAAACTAAATACAGTGCCCTAACATTTGCGCATATCAAGTATTGCGTCCTTACATTGCTTCGCTTAAGTGAGGATGCGCTGTCTCGCATTTTGAAATAATTGTCAACAAATAAGTTGCCAATTTTTAAACAGTTAAGTATTTGCAACGTTTGTTCTAACTGAAAACAACGCATGTTAAATGTTGTAACAGCAATCGCAGCAAGCAGATCAAGATGGCCGCGAATAGAACAGTGAGGCTTACGCCTGACTGAGGAGTGTGTTTCCGCATTCGCCGAAACGGTGTTCAGTAGCGTCACTGACTCACGCAGTTAAATTGGCATAAAACACGCATGCGTGTATTGCTGATAAATTGCACGAGAGAACAGTACGACGGTTAATCATGTCGCAAGAGCATTCATGAGTGAACGTGCGTCACATCTCATCTAGGGTATTATTTTTATCTAATAATTTTTTTTCAGCTAGTTGGAAGACTGGATTAATACTTCCGTTCAGAGCCAAAACGTGAAGCCAGATCCCGCAGGTACGTGCTAACCAACAGTGGATGTTAACTGGTGTTCCCAACTTATATGAATATTGAATGAATTCGGGGATGGCGAAATGTCTGGTTGGTGGATGATAAATGTATGCCAAGCATTAGATGGTAAAATACCGGACTCATTCACTTCATTGTACGGGCAACTTTTCAAAAGCAACGTGTCGGTAGAATGCGCGGTCTAAACACGAACTGACACGATTATGAAGCATCGCAAACAGGGCATTTTTTACATTTTTTGGCAGCAGTGTTAGCACTTTCCGTACACCGGAGCCATGAAACAGGTATAATATATTTTAGCTTGACTTTAAAGTTTTCGTTACCGAACATCTGGAATCTTGCCCGAGCGCAATAGCCATTATCATGACGTGTGAACACAGTTCGGTACCTTAACGAGCTATGCGTACTGCATTCGGCAGCTTAGGGTAATGCCGCTTGCTGCTATGTTGTAACTGGTTGTTGCTAGGTTTTGATATGTTGTAAGTAGGTTTTACTTTGTTGGCAACTAGGTATGGTACGCTGTACACTAAGTAGGTTTTCCTATGTTGTACTAGGGTTTCCTTGAGAATCGACCACCTTTTCTGTGACAAGCTTTGAGCGACTTCGTGCAGACTTCTCCGATTTTGTTTTAATCAATCACTGAGAGGGTGTCAGTGGCAGACACGTTTTATTCACACAAGCTGGGTGAATCTAGTAGCAGTCACTTCGTTCGTCCCCTTCATCCTGCCGCCTACGCAGCATTGGGAATTCTTCTGAAAGATCTTGCTCGCCATTAGGTGCTTCGACCGATTCTTCTATGTGTCGAGGCATAGCGTAGCTTGCACTGAAGGCGCAATGCTATAGAGACAGCAGATCTGATGGACACCTATTTAGCCCTGGCTTTTGCTGTTTTGATAAGTTTTGTCAATTTTCTTTCTCTCTTCCTTTATTAAATTATATGGACACTCTCGCTTGGTTTTTGCCGTCGCCGTCACGTCCCGGATATGTATATGTATGTATTGCGACGTAGCAGTTGACACACCTTTAATGTGCCTTCAAGGCTTGGCGAACCGATCACATCGGAGGCACCAAACACTCCCCAATTGTGCACCACAAGCAAAGACGATGAAGAACACTTTGTAATGATGATAATGAACAGATGATGTAGTGCCTGATAAATGCCCACGCTAATTTCCCCCACGAGCGAGCGGCCATTCTGGCCGTAACTTGAAGGTGTGGAGAACGCATTGTAAAAGGCTTCATACGAGAGACATAGAGACATTCACAATCTCGGTACCGCGACGGAGCCGATAAGTTGGAGCAAATAACAGGTTTGACGCGATAAATAACGGGAGAGGTCTGCTCCAAGACTGTGTATGGGCCAAGAAACCGAAATTGAAATTTGTCGCTCAAGCCAGGAGTGCGAACTAGTGTCCGGTGTAGCACCTCGGCGCCAGGGAGGCTGAACACAGCGCTGTGAGATGTGTCATGGAGATTTTTTCGGTCCTGTTGTCTTTCCTCAGTGTTCACTCGGGCGAGCTGGCGACAGTGGAGGACGCGGGACACATATAATTCACAGGAGGATGCGGGTGGAGTGACAGGGGCGGACAAGAAGGCGACGTCAAGAGACGATGGCGATCGGTCATAGACAAGGTAGAATGCCGAGTAGCCAGTTGTGCATTGTACGGCGGTATTACACGCAAAAGTTACAAGTGGCAAATTGCGTCCCAGTTTGTGTGGTATGGCTCAATATACATGGCTATCATGTCGGAGAGTGCAATGAAATCGCTCAGTTAGCCCGTTGGTTCAGTGGTGATAGCTGGAGGTTTTTTGTGGGTGGTGCTGGAGGCTCTGAGCAATTCCGCAACAATATGTGAAAGGAAAGCTTTCCCACGGTCCAGCAGGATGACACAAGGATCACCGTGACGCAGGATTAAGGCTTGAAACATAAATGCAGCCACTTCAGAGGCCGACGCCGAAGCCACTCAGATTGTTTCGGCGTAAAGTGTCAAGTGGCCGACAACTGTCACTACCCCTCGATGGCCAGTGTGAGGGGGACGATACAGATCAGTGCCAACGACTTCGAATTGTGCCGACGGACACGGAAGCGGTTGCAGCTCTCCGCTTTGAGGTGATGTCGGGAGCTTTCGGCGCTGACAAAGGTTGCAGGAAGCGACGTACTTCGCTACACAGGAGGATAGGCCAAACCTATAGAAGCGCCCCTAATGCGGTCGTACGTTTTCTGGAAACCAACGTGACCAGCAGTCATGTCGTCGTGATAGGCCTTAACAACATGAGCTCGAAGAGAGCGAGGCAGAACGGGCACCCAGCGTTGACCGTCTGAGTGAGAGATATGACGGTGAAGGGCGTCGTTATCGAGCTGGAACTGCGTCGGCTGTCGACGAAGGCGGGCATTAGGCGGCCGCGAATTTTCCTTAAGGCGGTCTTTGATGCGTCCACAGTAAGAGCAATGCAGTTGATGAGATATGATTGAGCCGTGATCGTCAGGAAAAATGTGGTCAATAGCGGCTATGGACGAGACATATATGGAAGGACCGTCCGAGCGTTCATCGCTGAGATTAGTAGCGTAACCAGTGCACGGTGTCGTAGGAACTGGGCAGCGAAAAAGCGCATCTGCGTCCTGGTGTTTTTTACCAGACTTGAGTAGTGAAGTTGTTTTCTTTCAGACGTATAATCCAGTGATCAAGGCGTCCTGATAAGTTCTTGAGTGTGGAAAGCCAACATATGGCATGATGGTCTGTAACGATGGTAAAATGACGGCCATGAAGAAAAGGTCGAAACTTCTGCACCGACCAAACGACATGTAGACACTCCTGCTCAGTGATGGTGTAATTCATCTCGGCATTGGTCAGTACATGGCTTGCATACGCGACGATCCTCTCATGTGATGACTCATATCGCTGCAGGAAAATACCACTGATGCTGTGGCCACTAGCGTCAGTGTGCAGGAGTGTGGGTACTGTTTCGTCGAAATGACGAAGTACTGGTTCGGATGTGAGGGCGTTCTTCAGGTGGCTAAACGCCCATTTGCATTGGAAAAGTAGTCAAAGACCAGGACCGAGTAATCTGTGCAAACGTGCCGCTATTGAGGCAGTCTCGTATGAATCGGCGAAATTAGGAAGCGAGGCCAAGAAAACTGCGCAAATATTTGCTCTTTCCAGGACGAGGGAAGCGAAGAACCGCCGAAACCTTATCGGAATCAAGACGAATGCCGTCCTTACTCACAATCTGGTCAAATACCTTAATTGTCCTGCTGGCAGAAGGACACGTTTTCGTGCTCAGCTCAAGGCCAGCGTTAACAAGGCACGGCAGCACTTCGTCCAAACGTTGTTGGTGTTGAGAGAATGCTGACGACAAAACTACAATGTCGTCCAAATAGCGCAGGCAACTTTTCCACTTCAGGTCACGCAGAACGGTGTCAATCATGCACTCGAATGTTACCGGTGCATTGCAGATGCCGAAGGGCATTACATTAAAATCGTAAAGTCCATCTGGTGTCGAAAACGCTGTTTTCTTCTTTATCGTCCTCGTGCATTGGTATCGCCCAGTATCCTGAACGTAGATCGAGACTCCAGAAGTATTCGACCCCCTATAGCGAAAGCAAGGCGTCGTCTTTACGTGGCATAGGGTATACGTCCTTGAGTGCAATCTTGTTTAGCGCCAGGCAGCCTACGCAGAACCGCACAGAACCGTCTTTCTCCCGAACTAGGACGACGTGAGATGACCAAGGACTAGCCGAGGGGCGTATTATCTTCCGTCGCAACATGTCGTCAACGTTTCCTTCGATCAGTAGAATGGACAGTTGGGCTAGTTGCAATGCATTCATGATTGATGCAGCGCTAAAGACGAAGACTAAGACTAAAGGAACACAGAGTGCACAGGACGGGTGCTGTCTCGCAACTGAAAGATTTATTTCGAAAAAAAAGCGGGAAATACAAAGCAGGGCATGGCGGACATGCGCATAAGTAAAACACTAAAGCTAATCAATGAACAACAACACGTGCACATTATTAAGAACAAATTCAACCAAGTCACTTGATAATGCATGAGCCAAGCAGATACGGAAACTCCTTTTCTGTCAGGAAAATCGACGGATGGCTCACGCATGCGTCACCCATTCTTTTATTGTAGAAAGCTTCGATAACTACACGGGTTATTTTGCTACTGTGCTTAGAAAGGACTTCCGCATTTACGAAGACCGGAGAACAGCCACAAGTATTGCAATGTGATGCTAGATGGGATGTGTTAGGCTTCTTCAAAGACTGATTATGTTCCTTTAAACTAACCTTAACACACCTGCCACTTTGTCCCACGTACGATTTTCCGCAAGTAAGCGGAATTCGGTACACAACACCATGCTTACACGGTACATATGCGTTTTACTTATGTGCATGTCCGCTAGGCCCTGCTTTGTACTTCCCGTTTTTTTTTTCGAAATAAATCTTTAAGTTCCGAGACAGCGCCCGTCCTGTGCACTCTGGGTTACTTTAGTCTTAGTCTTTGTCTTTAGCGCTGCATCAATCATGAATGGATTTCCTTCGATCACCTTCCGCTCGGCTACAGATTAACCACGTGAAGAGGAACAACAGAAATAGGCTCTGGTATAGCGGCGCAAGCCAACGTTATGCCCTTAGGAATCAGAATTTGTTTCGAACGTCAGGTTTGCTGCGCAAACGAATGCGGAGCCAACGTCGAAACGGACCAGCCGTGATGCACAGGCTATCTTCTGGTGAGACAGCGTGGAGATGGTTGTACGAGCACGTCGCCATGGCCAATATCATCAGGCATGATGGCAACAATTCGCTGACTGCGTGGAGGTAGCTCGGTGCCTTGTGCAGCAAGAAAGTGGAATGGTGCGTCACGTGCGTGAAGCGAATAGGCGGTATCAGTCACGTCGAGAACACGTTGCCGGCAGCACATGGTAGCGGACGCCATTGACACAAAATCGCATCCTAATATGAGCTGCTGGGCACACGAACTAAGCACTGCGAATTGTACATAATTCCGAACTCCATCAATATAGACACGAACAGTGCACATGGCGGAAGGTCGAATGGCGTCTCCTTGAGCAGCTAGCAGCGTCGGTCCATCTTAGGGAGTAGTAGCTTTCCGGAGACGCGAACACAAATTACAGTGGATAACTGACAATCTCGCACCGGTGTCTATTAATGCTTCCACTTGTATGCCTTTACCAAAACAGAGATCATATTATGGGGACACGGTGGAGGAATTTCTCTCATTTCGCTAGATGCAGCCTTTCCTCCAAAAGCTGCATAATTTAGTTTTCCGGCGACGATCGGCAAAGTGAGAGGCTGGTCCAAGTGGTGACGTAGAGTGACGAAGGGGTGATGGCGAGCGGCGCCTGGCAGGACGGAAGCTCGCAGCTGTCTCGAACGTTGCAGGTGAATGATAGCGGCCGGGAAGCGTAGCACATGACCGGCGCTTGAACGTGGGCCTTGTGGAAAAGTCTTCCCATTCGCAAGCGTCAAACCCGCGATGCTCGATTGCTGACGCTTGCGATAGAAACGTGCGATGTCTCGACGATATCTACAGTAGTTGCAGGTAGGTCGTGCCGGGTGCCATGGTGGATAGTAAAGCTGGTTATGTGTGCTGGAAGAAAAACAGATCGCGGAAGCCCTCCAGGGCATTTGTGTAAGTACTTTCGAAATGAAATATGTTCTTTACTCTCAAAACAGGAATTTTCCATGAACAGAAAACAATATGTAGTTTACAGTCGCTGTCTCCTTGCAGAAAACGGAGCGCCCGCTTCACGCGGTCACCGCGATGGAGACCCCTGAACCGGCTTCTTGCGTGAAAGGTAGTCTTTCGCTGAGTGCAAGCTGGGTGAAATATTTTTAACAAGAAAGCGTTTTACGCCGGGGTCCACCACGGCTCCACTGACATATTTCCGTCACGGATGTACGTATACACGGATTTCCGGATATACACGGATTTCCATCACAGGGTTTTTTTGCGAAAGAGTTTCAAGCACCGGCATAGCTCTGTGGCAGAATACTGGGCTGAAACGCAGAGGGCCCTGGTTCGAATCCCATTTTATGAGGGATATTATTTTCTCATTTCCGATTTGTTTCCTTATTTCACGCGATAGCGCTTACAGACAGCGGTGGCGGCGGCGGCGGACAAATACGGCGCCAAAAACGGCTGTTGTGCCATCATTACAATTTTCGCTGTAAAGAAACATCGATATAAACCCGAGTTCAATATAGTGCGATTTGATTACACTGACACAAACATTAGTGGCGCAAAAAGGAAACAAAATGCATGATATCTTAATAATCCACTAAAGTGCAAATTTCGGTGTATAAATGAAGGCATGCAACTGATATAAGTATTATAGGTGCTTAGTTCAAGAACAAACACAAAATAACCTAGAACAAGGTATTGCGTAAGGCTTCTTTAAAGCGGTTAATATCCTCGATGGAGGCATCACTTTCAGGTGGGTGACTGCACTCATCACTTGTTTGTGATAGAAATCTGTGAAAGAAAGAGAAGGATCTACAAGATGGAATGCCTACTGCTTGTTGGTGATCTATGCCAGATGATGTATATATGGTGCCGAGAGGAGTTCTTGTAAAAAAGAGTGATGATATATTCTGTGAAAGAGAGAGAGCCGCGTTTGTTTACACAGCGCGACTAATGATGGTAACTTGAGATTAGTCTTAATTGAACTGAACCTGGCACTCCTGTTATGATTAGAAAAAAATGAATCGTGTGGAATTGTTTTGAATGTTTCCTATAAATCGCTTATTTTTGCTGAGTGGGGACCCAAACATAAGCCGAAAATTCATGTTTAGGCCAAACAAGTGTTTTGTACAAAAGGTAAATGGAGGGATTGTGCTGTACGTGAAAAATGTCCTCGGATATAGCCTAGTGATCTGTTAGCTTTGCTCGTTAGGTATACTATGTGTGTGCTGTAGGTCAGATCAAATGAGATGTGGACGCAAATATTTTTATGGGAAGAAACACAACTGAGAGGTATTTGAGCTTTTCTGTACGCTGGTGGTTTGTTAGTACGCCAAGTAACGCTCAATGTTTTACATTTTCTTACGTTTTGTTCCATCTGCGATGTGTTACACCACAGATTGATGGCGTCAAGGTCAGGTTGGAGAATGGCTGCATGATTGTTACATGCCATTTCTCTAAATATTTCGCTGTTGAAAGCAAATTGCGGCATTATAGGACGATGCCGCACTTGCAGATGCAAAGCAGGACCGTACGGTTGCCGCTACAAGTAACCATAATACACAAGCTACACTATAGCATATAGACGACGGGTAATGTCGGTTGCATACTCTTAGCTACATGACTAATATTGGCTTGTGTCGGCTGAATGAGGATAATGTAGGCTAGTGTTGGATAATGTAAGCTGTAGTGTTGCTTTGGGCACCTGCTATGGCGAGAGGGCCGTCGTTTTAACTTGACAAAAATGACGGTGCAACAAATATCATGTACACGTGCTGCAGCGGCACAGCATGACGACGCAGAATTTTAGATGCGAAGCAGGTTTTGCGCTGGGCTGTATCCGTAGTTCCATTGGCGACCATCCGCTCTCTACCACCTAGCATAGCAGAGCACACCCCTGAGCGCGCGCTCGCGCCCAGGCGTGTCTTCTTGTTGTTCTTCGACCGCCGTGATGATAATACGTGCAGAGCATTTTAGGGGCCCGGGCTGCCGTATGCTGTCCTAGCTTGGCGTAACGCAGACAAAACCATGTCTGCTGGCACGCGCGAGCGCGTTCGGGCCTGTGTAAGGGGCTGGGTAAGACGGTGTGGCCTCTCTCCCTTACACTCTCTCAGCAATCACGTGATGGCGTCGGGGAACGAGATTCTGCAGACGCGCGATGAACCCGCGTGGCGTGCTCCAACAGGAGTTCGGGACGAGTGACAGCAACAGCAACTACAGTGACTTCATGGTGTGCTCCACTTTCAAGGACGCGTTAACATCGGGCAAGGTGCCCATGATGAACGGAACTTTAGGTCGATCCATGCGCTGCTTCGCATCCCCACATGATTCCCTTTAGTGGGAGATGCTGTAATTTTTTATTCTTGAATGGTGTGCCCGTGTCAGTTGGGCGCAGGTAACACACGGTCCATCCCCTGCACGTGTATACATGATAACTATTTTAACTGCGGAGCAGTTTAAGGGACCGCCCTCTCGTAGTCACGTGTGTCGCGTTTGCATCGCGATGATGCCACGCTTGATAAAATAAGCCAAGCAGGCTGCACGTTTTAAACGCCAGCGCTTACTTGCCTGTGCTCCCCAGCGACACCGAAACGCTAAATCGTGTGTCCGAGCCAGTGACGCGACAGCGAAACGCCAGACAGAGATCTACGGAATAGAGAAGGGGACGCGAAACGCCAGCGCCGGGCCTTTGACGCAGCGCGCTGTAAACAGTAGAAAAACAGTAGAAAGGAGACCACCGAACAAAACATTGAAAATCGCAAAACAAATCAAATGATCACAATAAAGGCAAAGAAAAGTGTATAAAATGTGTCAACCACACCAAAAAGAACACAAAAAAATCACAGCATATCCACGGAGTGAATGATGATGAGTGGGCGAAGCTGCGGAGGTTCATCGGTAAACCGTGAATCTTCCGTGAATTCTGCCCAGTACATCATCACCGACGTGAGATCGGGCGCGTTTATACTAAAGGTTCGATGAGTTATGACGACTTGCAGCTCACTTTAATTTTACATGTACGCTGTGAATTTTCATTGTTTAGAAAACCATTGCTTTAGAAAACACCTTGCGTCTTTCGTTAAGCAGCTGGCGTCTTTTTCGTTTTGCTTTAGAAACATCTGGCGTTCTTTCGTTTTGTTTTTACAAAACATCTGGCGTCTTTCGTTGGTTTATTTCATCAATCAACGGCGTTTTGAACAAAATTTTTATTGTTTAATCACGCACAGGAGAAATCTCACCAGGCACTACCTTGGAGGTAAACAATGGCTGCTAATGGGAATGAGAGACAGAAGAAGTCGGCTTTTAGCTAACACTTACACTTCTACAGAGACAGAAGAATTCGGCTTTTAGTTAACGCGCACGCTGCGAATTTTTTATTGTTCAACAACGCACAGGAGAAATCTCCCACCGGCACCACCTTGGAGGTCAAAGGGTAAGACTTGTTACTCACTACTACGAGCACGACGAGGGACGAACGGGTGCCGCCTTAAGGAGCTTCGCCCCTAAAAAGATGAATGTGTAGCTTCCTTCTCAGATTGTGTAGCTTCCACTTGGGGTGGAACTTGCTTTGATTTTTAATGCGATACATGTCTTAGAGAACCAAAGCCACTTTGACCATTTCTATCTATCTATCTATCTATCTATCTATCTATCTATCTATCTATCTATCTATCTATCTATCTATCTATCTATCTATCTATCTATCTATCTATCTATCTATCTCGTGGCAACTGCATATTCGTCTTGAGAACTTGATATATAACAAAATTGGCACAGAACACGAATATATGAAGAAACGATTTGCAAGTGATGACATGAATAACGCGACTTCCCTGCCGTGTACGTCATGAAATCCTTTCCGCCAATGACGCGATATGTGGGCACATACCCACATATCGCGGCCTATGGTGTTCGGGTATGCGCCACAGGTGATTCTAAGTCTATGTAGACGGAGACTTCGAAAATGTGAACCGGATAGTGTGAAGGAGCCTGTGTCACAGAAAATGCGGCGCCAGGGCCGGCTATGTTGTTGATCGGCTAAATATCCCGAAGGTAGCAAAGAATAAAAATCCCGGCTCGAGCCAAAATCGAACCTAGGCATTTTTCATGACAGTCATGTATTAAAGCGATAATGTTAGAGAGCTGGCTTTGCAGAAATTCCGGTGTCGGAGTCGATGTCGGCGTCGTTGTTTGTGAGCTAAAAGTGAGCGTTGTCGATGAGCGAAAATTCGACATAGATGCAAATAAGAAAATAAAATCTTGGGTTCCCGCGTTAAAACATGTGCATTGCACAAATAGTAAGTGGTTTAAAAGCCCACCCATTAGAAAGCGCTCGGACATAATTCATTATCATCAGGAGCAGAAAATTAACGCAGCCTGCACTAAGTCCCACAAGGCTGGGTCAAAGCAGGGCTCGTGGGCACGTTTCAATTTCTCTTGATAACCATCTGTACAGAATGTTTGGGCGGTCATGGAGCGCGTGCCAGTTCATGATGATGATAATTTTCTATCTACGACAAATGGCAAACCTCAAGCATGACAGCTCAGCTGTAAAGCATCAACAAAGTGAGCATAGGCGTAGGTTCGCGTGTCGCCTTAAATACGTGTAGTGGGCACTTCGCAAACTCGCAAAAGGAAGAATTACGCCGTAGTGGGAACTTCGCAACTCTACTTGCAGTAGACATCCTTGGTTAGTTTTAATGGGGCAATGTAACTCACACAGACACTCTTTGCGGCAAAGTTGAAGGCGGTGCGTATGGCGCCCCATTACGCTATCCCGTTCCGCTCTTGAGGGCGTAGCTCATGCGTCCTCCAAAGTTTTCTACCACAGAGCCGCACCATTGCTACAAAGTGATGCGGAAAAAGGCTGTATACAAGTGTCATCTCGGAACAACATCAGTTGGGGCGGATGTGTCGGCTGTCGGCTTTTATATCAATACAACAAAGATTACATATTTGTCTCCTCAAGCTATAGTCAAGCGTAGCGCCATTACGCCTACGACCGCTGTGTATGACATGCACATCACCGCCCCGTAGCGTGCACTCCGTGGCGATAAAACTCACGTCTGTGCTCTAACGTGAGTGCCGCCGTTACGCTGGACGATGACCTACCGTTTACATGTCAATGTTCTCGGTGTGCTTGGTAAGCACACGAAGTGCGCAGAACTACTCAATTTGAACGAAGGCACCGAACCAACTCTTAATTCTTGACTCAAAGCGAAAAATCCGATGAAGGCTGCTACTGCATGACCGTATCGCATAAAATTGATTGGCGCAATGCGTGGGACTTGAGGGATTTTGATTCATTTATTCGTTCATTGCTATGCCAATGAGTGGTTGTTTTGCTTGAACACGCCCAGTGCTTGGCGGGGAGTCGGTAACACATATTTAAACGGCAACATTCCAAAAGATTTTTCTTATCTCCCAGTCCTTTGATTAAATGCTGAAATGGAAACGTAATGTTCTTTTTGCAACGCTGTATTCCGCAGGAAGTGAATAAAGCTATTACAGAGGCGTCAGAATTCTTCAGTGTAAGCAGGTCGACCACGGTGGCTTTTCAGGAGGACTTAAGCAAGACGTGCCCCCACGCATTTGGCTGCATCGACAGTACACATCCTTGTCAAAAGCCTACCCTTTTCGTAACTTTTCGAGAGTTGTCCACGTTTTACCACGATGACCACAGTACTAGAATGTTCTAGAAAATAGTACTCTGTACTAAATTGTCTCTGTATTGTAGGTCATTACTCGCATTACTGGGCTCATTGTGCGACCTTGCTGTAACCAATGAGCAGTGGCAGAAAAGCGGAACATAGATTACGTGCACGTGCTTGATAAAGATAGAGGAGGCACTGGCTTGATCAAAAAGCGAGCGTCTGAATACTTAACGTTGGCAGGCGATTGATCAGATGGTCAGTAAAGTTGAAATTTGGGCGAATTCGTGGCAGTTGGGGTTCCGTATTTTCGGTGTTCATTTTCCTTGAAAATCGGCGGGCCCCAAATTCTTAGATCAATTCATATCTGAATACTAAAACATCAAAACACACGAAGCACATTTTTTAAAAGGTTTGAATGCACAAGAACATATACGCACAAGCGAAATACTTGAACACAAAACACCTGTATTTGTTCGTATAACAACCTTATGCTTAAAGCTTATATTGTAAAATACGCAAGCATACTTTGCGGGGTTGCTGTCAGTGAAAGAAGCGCGCTCCTTTCGATTGACGACTCTCAGCTTTGAAAATGCCCTTTCAACGTTAGCGCTAGAAACAGGAAGCGCCAGAAGACGTGAACACGTGAAGGGAGGAAGCACTGGTCACTGGAAATTGTGGTCTCCAAAACGACAGGGGTTCAACAATGTCACATCTTTCATAGCACTGATAGTTCGCAAAATCACTCAGAAGCTGGTTCATGTCGTCAATTGCATAAGTACTAATTGATAAATAGGCCCATAGGTCTCGAACGCGCGGTGCAGCTCATGCTTCACGTTTGGATTCATAATTTGAACACAGTACCAAAAGGATTCTTTGGTGGACTGTATAGTTCCTCTCAGATGTCTGTCTCCACTTTTCTGCGACAGCAGCGTAGTATCCGTGAAAGTCTGCGACAGTCGTTAAGCGGTCAGTCTCGTCAAGGAGGGCCAACAGACTAGTGACATCTGATGCGAAGACCTCGGTTGGTCACGTCATTGACTGATGAGTGGGTGCAAACGAACCCCCAGTATGGGATAAACTTGCTGTACCAGGGTACTCTCTGCCTCAAGTTCTTTGATAATTGAGAGCACGGCACAAGAATTGGTCTTCCGAAACCTCATCTTAACGAGCAATTAGGTCGTGCACAGCTTCAGGTGATGAAATAAGACTCTTGAGCTTCTCACACGTAGTTTCCTCGACTTCGTCCCTTCTCAAGAAAGACAAAATGGGGCGCCAGTTGTCCAAAATATCTTCTAGAGCTTCATAAAAAGAGAACCACCTCGATGGACATACGGTTTTCAGCCACTTCATGGACATGCCCATGGCCAAGCCCACAGGACCAAACTTACGGCGCAGCTCCCGCGACGACTTCAGTGCACAACAAAAACGTGAACAACGTTAAACGATCTCGTCCTGATTCCATCCTCCAGAGCGTTGTTGAGTAGGTGCTCCGGATCTTTGAAGTGAACCAATTTGAATTCGGGATTGGAGAGTTGTAAGTCCCTGTGAAGCTTCTGCATGTAGGAAGCTGAGTCGGAGCACAATACCGCTACATCGCCTAATACAGGTACGCTCGGTAAACATTAAATCGGTCAAACCAGAAGATGTATCAATGAGCGCTTAGCACTTGCCCTTTCGATAAAGAACGGAACCAAGTCATATTGGCTCTTGAAATCGGTGTTTTTCAGATAAATCCAAATTGTCAAACATTTTACCGGCGAATCTTTATTGGATTTTTTCGAATAAAACCGAAAGCACGGAGCCCTAGTGGTAGTTTATGTTTACGTGGGAAGCAGCTCACTTAGACAAAGCACGACAAGGAACGAAGAAATTTCTTCGTCCTGTCTTTTTTCGTTCTTTGTCGTGCCTTGTCTAAGTGCGCTGCTTCCCACGTAAATATAATCAGATGGTGCTGAAGACTCCGACAACGCCAAAGGCAGAACGAGCCCTGCGATATGCAGCGAGGAAATACTGTGGCCCCGGAACGGCTGATTAGCATTTATGGCGAAATAGCACCTAGAGCCAATGTTTCCTGCGCATTCACACCGAGTAGGGTTGTTCCTAAATTTAGGAAAAAACTAAAATACCTCAGAAATGGCCAAATAATTGTCAAGATAATTAGTTATCCTGCACTCTTAGAAAAAAAGGTCGGCATATTTACTAACTGTATACTAACAGTTTACTTGTCACAAAATACACTAGCCTCTTAGTGAGTGTAGTAAAATGCAGGTTAGTGAAATTTGCTACCTAGTTAGTGAGTGAATAGTGCTGACTAGAATGGCTAGTCCATTACTAAGTTGTTAGTAACCGCGCTAGCAACTAAGTAACCGTACTAACTCTAGTGGACTACATTTAGCCAACAGGAGGTTTACGCCTATTTTATTTATATGTGCGTGTGCATGCTATATCAAGATGATTCTATAGCAAAAGTATCTATGGATAAAAAAACGAAGTGGCATTGACCTCGTATATTAACTAATGGCCGCTAGTTCACGTAATTACCATGGTAAGTACGCATCACAGCAACACACATACAGGCATAAATGGATAACAAACGAGAAAACTCACGCAAACGCACACACAGAATACCAAGACTTCTACGTAGCCGATATCTATTACAGCAGCAGCTTGAAGACTATTTATGCTCTTACTTTGGGATAGCACACCGCGTACTTGTTAGCAGCCATATAATTTAGAAAAATAATTCATGCTTTGTACACATTATGGTGTGGCCTTATATTTGCTTATATACGTGCCATCACGTAGCAGGAATAGAGCACTGCACGGGCCGTGATTTTCGGCCCGGGCCCGGCCCGGGCCCGGACCTCGTTCAAGTTTACCCGCGCGAGCCCGGCCCGGTGATTCAATACGCGACCCGAGCCCGGCCCGAACACGAGAAAAAATTTCACCTACCCGGCCCGGCCCGATGGCAGATCAGGCCCGAGAGAGGCCCGAGAGCCAATAATATAGGTGGTTTTGCCAGAACATAGAATCTACAGCAAAGTGTTTTAAATAGCAAATATCTACGCTTTGTTGGCGAATATTTCGCTAGCAATTCTACTTTAACTTACGGTAATTTCGTGTAAAAAGGGGCTCACGGTGGAAAGAGTTGAGTGGATATACTAGGTACAATAAATGGTATAGTATAACTTTTTTTTTGTTTTTTTTTTGTTTTTGCTGATGCAATAGGAATCATCAAGAGCGTTTTGTAGCAGATATTGCAATATGGAAAGTGATTTGCAGCATGAGTTCAGTTTCGATAGGAATCGCAATAAAAACAGAGGAGACAGAGACATCATTGCGCTCTTTACTGAAAATTAAAACATGCTCCGATCCTCTGGATGGGGGTGCGGCTGATCGAGGGTCGCGGGACGTTCTAGCGACATTTAACGAAGTCACTTCACATTATCGTCCGAGTCGTAGGGTCTTTCCTCCACCCCATTCGCATCTTACCAGAGGACAAGAAGTTACGCTCAGACTACTACAGACAGGGGTTTACCCTTGCCCAGCTAATGTATCTATTTATATGAATATATCTCCTGACAGCCCGGACTGTGGGTGTGTGTGTACATTTGAGCACATGATGTGGGACTGCCCCCACATACCCAAGGAACTCAAGGCGCAAATCATCCCAAGACAAGGGTTTCATTCCGCCATCAAAAGTACGGATCGTCACCGTCAGCTTCGGGCAATCCAAGGGGCCCACGATGCCGCAGGCAGGTACTCCCTGCCTGTTCCAACGTGGGAGCGGCCCGCAGGGGCGTCGGGGTAAAACCCGGCTCTCCTCCCTCGGTGTACAATAAAGTTATCTATCTATCTATCTATCTATCTATCTATCTATCTATCTATCTATCTATCTATCTATCTATCTATCTATCTATCTATCTATCTATCTAACGACAAAGCCAATCATGCACTTCTGTAAATGTAACACATGTCTTCAGCATGGTAGCAAGATGGAGGGAGAAAGCCAAGTCTATTACCTTGCTGTATGTACACTAATCTAGATAAAAAGAACGGTGGCGATTCGCAACTTTAAAGTTGCGAATCGCCACCGATCACATCGGCTCAGCCAAACGCGTTTTCAAACCGCCCACTTCCAGTGCGCGTCGTATTGGAAGCACGACGTCACGCAGGCGGCTGATCTGATTGGATATGTCCAGTACACGTCACTGAACCTCCTGTGGGCAGCGAGCGTCGTCTGCCTGTTTACAACGTGCTCCGTGTTGACGTGAGCTGAGCGACAGTGTTTATCTCGAGGTTTCTTATCTTGGACATAATCAATTGCCCTAGCCGTGTTGTGTACCACATTGTAAAGCTGCGACATCGTGCAATGTTCGTGAGGCATCTGGCGAGCGGAATCCCTCCAGCTCGTCGCTGCAATGAGCGTCGCGCTCTCGCTATCCGTTCAACGCCACAAGGCCACGATCCATGTTTTTGTGGCTGTAACTTCACCCCTGAAGACACAACCACATTGCCCGAGTTTACGCTTATCAGTGATCGTTCTTGAATTAGTTTTGTTTTTCCGCATGCTTTTGCAGATTGTCGCCGTACAGGAGAATAAAATAAGATCTGCTGGTAGTGTGGCGGCACCTCTCGGAGCAGATATCAACCACTCCGCGAGCTTCGTCTTTGTTGGGCCTCCGAGATTGCGCGCAACCCGTCAGCGCACAATATCTGAGGCCATGGCTGGGCGAAGCTCAAACCGTCGAGTGCGCTCATGAGAGCGCTGCGATCGCCGGCGATGTCAGGGTGTCTGTGTTGAGGGTGCAAGGCAGTGGTGAGGAGGAGGGTATAGATATAAATTCCGTAGCGGCCTCGGTACACAGTGCGTCGCTTAATTTCTGGTGCGAATGATTTGGGGATGCTCCTGCCTAAACGCTGACAAAACTTCAAAAAACCGTTTCAGGGTCCCTTTAAGCACGCCATCCACCGCTTTATCACATATCATGTCGCGCTAAAGTCTGACGCACGACTAACGCGCAATATTACTGTGCCGCATACCATCGCCACCATAGTAGATAACTCCGTCTTCCTTCCGCTCCTCAATTTTGGCCTCATCCCCCAAGTGTTGCCCTACCAGATGTCACTTGCCCAACTCACTGCTATAACCGACGACGATGACATCAACGTTGTCGCCGTAACTGCTCTACAATTCTTGGCTAATCCACCAGTGTGGGTATGAGCCATGTGTAGAGGCACATCATCATCATCATCAAGTGCTCCGGACCAAGCTGAAGTCTCACAGTTACCCGGTTCTGACGACGCCATATTTCGAAACATGATTGGATCAGACCTTTCGCCTGATCAGGCCGACGCTCTTTCCCACGTTTTGGCCTCCTATAGCGACATTTTCGATATCCATGATCGTCCCTTGGGCCAGACTAATATTGTCACTCACCGAATTAACACAGGTGACTCTGCGCCCGTCCACCGTCGGCCGTACCGCGTGTCTGCATCAGAGCGAGCAGTGATTCAAAAAGAAGTGGCCAAAATGCTAGAGAAAGACACAATCGAACCACCGTCTAGCCCTTGGGCCTCCCCTGTGGTATTAGTAAAAGACGGCTCCTGGCGTTTCTGCATTGATTATGGGCACCTCAATAAAATTATCAAGAAAGACGTGTATCCTCTTCCACGTATTGACGATGCACTCGACTGTCTCCATGGCGCCACCTTTTGATCTCTCGACCTCCGATCTGGCTACTGGCAAATTGCTGTAGACGACATGGATCGTGAGAAGACCGCCTTGGTTACCCCTGACGGCCTTTACCGATTCAAGGTCATGTCCTTCGGTCTTTGAAACGCTCCAGCAACCTTCCAGAGAATGATGGACACGCTGCTTCACGGATTTAAATGGTCGGCGTGCTTGTGTTATTTGCACGACGTGATAATCTTCTCACCCACCTTCGCAACCCACCTTGAACGCCTTTCGACCGTTCTATCAATATCCCGACAAGCTGGCCTCCAGCTCAATTCCTCGAAGTGCCACTTCGGTGTTCGTCAAATTACTGTGTTGGGCCACCTCGTTGATGCTTCCTGTGTATGACCAGACCCGGCCAAAGTCCGCGCTGTAACGAACTTCCCCGTTCCTCGCTCTATCCTGATGTTCGCAGTTTCGTGGGCCTGTGCACGTACATTCGCCGTTTCGTGAAAAACTTTGCGGCACTCGCACGCCCACTCACTGACCTTCTCAAACAAAACGTTCCGTTTTGTTGGGGTCCTCCACAAGCTGACGCATTTTCTCAGCTAATCACCGCTCTAACGACACCACCTATTCTTGCACATTTTCACCTAGATGCTCCTACAAAAGTGCGCACAGACGCTAGTCGTCACGGCATCGGCGCAGTATTAGCCCAAACTCAGCGGGGCACTGATCGTGTTATTGCGTACGCAAGTCGGCTCCTCTCGAAGTCTGAACGCAACGACTCTATAACACAGCGGGAATGCCTTGCCCTTGTCTGGGCGGTTTCAAAATTCCACCCTACTTGTATGGCCGCCCATTCCGTGTCGTAATAGATCATCACTGAAGGAGCCTACTGGACGACTTGGTCGATGGGCGCTGCGTCTTCAGGAGTACTCCTACTCAGTTGCCTACAAGTCTGGACGCCTCCATCTGGACGCCGATTGCTTGTCCCGTTACCCTGTTGAACAGCCAGACGGATCGGTCATCGAGCCTAGCGCCAGCGTCATGTCCATGTCTCAGTTTCTTCAGATTGGTGACGAACAACGTCGCGATGCTGCCTTGCGATCACTCATCGGCCGTCTCGAATCTGCCCCTAACGACGCGTCACTCCGCATGTTCGTGCTCTTGAATGACACGCTGTACCGTCGTAGCGTTCTGCCAGATGGCCCTGAGTTTCTTCTCGTCGTGCCTAAACATTTGCGTTCAGTGGTCCTGCATGAGCTTCACGACGAGCACACTGCCGGCCACCTGGGCATATCTCGCACCTACGACCGTGTCCGGCGCCGCTTCTTTTGGTGCGGTCTCGCCCGGTCCGTTCGACGTTACGCGGCCTCCTGCAATAAATGCCAACGTCGCAAGCGACCTGCGGCACCCCTACTGGACTCCTTCAACCGGTCTCCATCTCTACCAAACCTTTCTTCCGTGTTGGTGTAGACCTTCTCGGCCCTTTCCCTGAGTGCAACTCTGGCAACAAGTGGGTCGCCGTTGCTATAGACCATGCGACCAGGTACGCCATCACTCGAGCGCTCCCCGCCAGCACTGCTACTGACGTTGCCGACTTTCTGCTCCACGACGTCATTCTACACCATGGCGCTCCTCGTCAACTGCTCACCGATCGTGGCCGCGCATTTTTGTCACGAGTACTTGACGATCTTTTACGCTCTTCCTCAACGCAGCACAAGTTGACCAATTCCTACCATCCCCAAACAAATGGCCTCACCGAGCGCCTAAATCGCACTCTCACGGACATGCTCTCCATGTATGTCTCATCTGACCACCATGACTCGGACCTGGCGCTACCTCACGTGACCTTCGCTTACAATTCATCTCATCGTGATACCACCGGTTACTCACCTTTTTATATGCTCTATGGCCGTGATCCGACGTTACCACTGGACACCCTACTTCCGGCTACTTCATCTCCGCCGAGCGAATAAGCACGGGATGCTATCGTTCGTGCCAACCACACGTGTCAGATCGCCCGCTCTAGGCTGTCGGCTTCACAAGCGACCCAAAAGACCCTCTACGACAGCAGGCATGTCGACGTTCGTTTCTCGCCTGGTTCCCTAGTTCTCCTGTGTTGCCCAGTTCATCGTGTTGGCCTGTCCGAGAAGTTGTTATCCCGCTACATGGGTCCATGCCGTATCGTCCGCCAGGTAACGGACGCCACCTACGAGATCGTTCCCGTCTCCGAGACTACCCCGCTTGCAGACACGCTCAGTGACGTAGTGCACGTCAGTCGGCAAATACAATACCGCCCTCCTTCTGAAGAACGTGTTTACAGTGCACCGAGACGGCGCTTTTACCGCGGGGGTAATGCTACGTAGCTAACCCATCAAGAGCCAGACATTCTGCGTACAGAAGACGACAAAGAGGACTGGCCTGTCTGTCTGCTGTGGGTGCTGTCCTCCATCTTGATCGATGCTGTGCACATCAGTGTAAATACACTTGTAAATAGTCGAGCCTCGTGTCATTTTGCGTAACAAAATCTTCGAGAAAAAAAGTGTTTCCATCAAACAGAAAAAAATGAAAGCCAGTTACACTCCAAGTGAGAGCTGCATGAATTGCGGAGTATTGCTTCGCCTGTATTTCACTGCGTTTATTTGCTCTGTTCAGCTCTTTTTTCGTACGAACCCTATGAAAAATCTTGGGTTGGTGGATATGGTGGAAACAATAGTGGAGAAGGTGGAAAACATCGTGAATGTGGTGGAAGCTGTGGGGGTCATAATGGCTGATGATGCCGAGAGTAGAAAACTTGGTGCCAGATGGTGGTGGTGGAGGCTAGCTTCGTTTAGTGTTAAGTGGAAAAATGCTGGCTGATGGTGGCGACGCAAAGCATGTTTTGATGAATGGCTTGGTGAACAAGCTGCACTACGGTGGCATGATGGAAATGCACGTGGCATTATGTGAAATCACTGTCATTTCTAATGTTTTCCTGTTGAATGTGGAGAAAAATATGTTGACAGTTGAAAGAAGCCAACGCCGACCATCACGCTCTCTAGCACGCCTTCTTTATTCATGCGGCGGCAATAACCGCCTCAAGTTTTGTGGAGCACAGCAGCCGTGAATGTTTACATTTAGCGCATGTACTTATTAGACTTACATCCGCGATGTGCTGCTGTATTGTGATAAGTCTAGAGTGACGGTGTGAACAGCAACAGTATCTGAGTTACATCGCCGCGTAGTTGTCGAGAAGTAAGTGAGCTCTGGCTGCGCCATTGTCCCTTCCAGCGGGTAGACCACAAAACAGCCGCCGCTTGATACCGCCACGCCAGAAACGCAACTCGGGCAATTCTTGCACACTCACGTACCTCAGCGGCCCTTTAAGGTAACTGTAAAAATGCCTGCGAAGCTAAAATGCGCAAACGTTTACCATCGGCCTGCGTCGAGATAAGCCCAACCAAGTAGGACTTCCACCATCATATTCTACCACCATGATTTCACCAAAAGTGGCCTAGCGTACCGATCGAGTCTATCTACGTGTCATCGGCGCTTCTGGGTTTCGGGATACACGATTGGGATGAGTAGGAATGCCTCTACAGCACAGCTGTGGCATAGGCTAACCTAAATGAATGAATAGAATGTGACCTTTATTATAATAAAGGGACGACTCTTGGTCGCTGTTGGGCATAAGGTGGGAAAGGGGTAAGGGGATTAAAGGGTCATGAGCATCTTCACGTCACGCCTTCGCACGAGTCAGTCGACCTCTCCTACACCACTCAAAACAGGCCACTCTGACTACCGTATATTGCGAGAGCTTTTTGGGCTTCATGGTCAGACTTTATTAGGTTACGTAGAGCTGTCATGGCGGCGTGCAGCAGATGTTCAATGTGCTGTCTGCCTTTTGAGAAAGCTGCGCATACCCAAATGAGATGTAGTAAATCTGCTCGGCACAGCGTCTGACAGTGTGTGCATCGCGTAGAAGTATTTTCCTTCGAAGGTCGGGTACGTTGCTGTCATTTGTCTAGTATTTCTTGTTGACGAGTAAACCCACCCTTGTCATTTAGTATGCGCGTTGGTGTAGCATCCAACAGTCGGTTTTTCCTGCCTACTTTCATTTTAGTGCGAATGTTGTGCATCAGTGCTCTGCTAGGAGAGCCTTCTGCCCAGATCTCAAGATAGGAATTTCGGTCTTCCGGGTGTGGCGAGGAACTGGGGTGTGGGGAATTCTATATGTGGTCAAACCCACCCGCTTGAGCAACGACCGCATCAGCGGCTCCGTTTCCCCCGTCCGTGCCAGTGTGCCCCGGTATCCAGAGAATTTCGACATTTGTCCCGATGTCTTGAATTCTTTTTAGCTTCCTGCTGGTGTGGTTGGCTACAGCATCTTCAGGCGTTGGCGCCGTTAATTCAGTTACCGAGTAACGAGGTGTGATTCAGTAACGAGGTGTGATAGCCAGAAAAGCGTCGCATATTGGACGCAGAACTTGATTGCCATCCCGCGGCATGTTAAAATGTGATTGAACACCACGGCCGGACTAAAGGCAAACGCAACGCGCGTCGTGCCGCTCCGGTAGCCCGGACGCGACTTTTCTCGAGGCGAGCGCGTGAGCGGGGAGCGCGGTGTTACAGCCAGGTGTGGCAGACTCGCGTCGCAGAGCTATTTTTGGTTTAGGTAAGCGTGATGCTTTGAGCGAGGCCGACGCTTTTACCATTTTACCACGCTTGCGCCAATGTCGCCACCTAGCGGTGTGTTAAGGCATTGACAAAAGTGAAGTTCTATTGAAAATGCGCAATGGGGGGGACGGACGTGTAACGCGTTGCAGGTGCTAATCGCGGAGGCCATAGTAATGACAAATTACTTTACCTTACCGCTCCCAGAGGGCAACACCACCCCGCCGACCGGGAGAGTGGTAGATATAAAAGGCGCGTTTGTAAAGCTTCTACAGTCTGTAAAAATAAGCCAGAAACTATTGACCATGTTTTCTTACATTGCTGGGAGGGCGTGTACTTTTGGGATGTACTACAGAGGACAATCAAGAGGTAATTCCCGTTAGATCCATATGGTATCAGGTTTCTCCCAATGGATAATGAGGATGGATTGCCGCTCGACCTAAGAATGTTAACCGGCCTCCACTGTCTATGGCGGGCCCGTATGGCGGGATTTCACCGCGATCCAGATGCAAGGCGCGCAAGAATGTACTTTCGAGAGTGCATGTCGAAATTTTTCGAAGTACAGAAAGCGCAGGAGTTTGTACCTGAGTGGTTATCGAGGGTGGAACCCTTGACAGTGCTCAAGGGATTTTAAAATTGATGTCTGTCCAGTAGGACGGACACCATTTGTTGTTATTTATTCTATGTGCTTGTGATGTAATTCATGTCTGAAAATAGGCAATAAGGGAAAAAAAACGTGGCGCAGTGGATAGCGTGCCCGGCATCTGTCGTTGCAGATCGAGCGGTCGTAAGTTCGATGCCCGGTGACGGAACCTTTTTTTCTTTTCTTTTCCGTGACGGAAATACGTCATTGAAGTCTTGGTGGACCTAAGCATAAAACACTATCATGTTAAATTTTTTTTTGCGTGAAAAAAAATCAATTTGGTTGAGCCTGAGGTGCAGCAATCAAAGTTATATGCCTTGCCAGAGTGTCACGTGTAAAGACGAAACAAATGCAGGTTTAACGCACTGTGGGATTGCACTTATTCTGCTGCTGCGCCTTGTCGTCAAAAACCTAGCGCGTTGCCCAGAGCAGTGCGACGCCGATGCATTCATGTAGGCAAGCTGTACCATTTGCTCTCCACGAACGCGCAACCTCGAAAACCGTCGCACGTTAGCAAAAAAAAGTCACAGTTTCACCGCGAGAGCGAAATAGTGAATTCGATAGCAACAAATAGGAATTTTATGCCAATATAGGCTAGCAGCTCACTCCTTCGGGAATCGCAGCCGCTGCACTAAGAGAAGGGACCTATCTATGGCTCAGAGGCGGATCCAGGTGCTACTTTGGGGGGGGGGTAGTGTTCCATCATACGATCGGGTAGGGGGGTGGGAGTACAAATGCTGAAGCCACCGCCTCAGCAGTGCATTTTGGTGGTCACGCATATTTACAACAGCCCAGAGGGGATTGTGCCTAAGGAGCCTTCGTTGGAAATGTGCGCAGGGAAGCAGGAATGGGTAGAGTGAGGAGGAGAGGGGCAGAGAGCGGGGACAAGATTCTCTCAACCCCTTTTGGGCAGTGGTAGGCAAAGCAACCTGACAAAGGATGTGGATGACAGGCACCGAAGGGAGGGGCGGGAGCTGGCTTTGGGGGGTGGGGGCGATCGCCGCTACCTACCTCCCCCCCTGGATCCGCCACTGCTATGGCTTCAACAGGAAGTACGTACACATTACGCACTTCCTGTTGGACTCACGCAGCCCCCCGTCGCCAAACCTCCGGCTCCTGTCTCCATGCGCCATCGCGCGAAAGGGACGGTCGGCTCGTTTCATCTCTGCTTAACCCCCGTTCGTCGGCAGCGCTCACGCACTGTCACTCCCACATTGAGTATACGACGCGCGCGGTGATTTATCACATCATGGACTAGATGTCGCGAATTTCGGTCGCCGCTACTATGCCTTGGCTCTGAAAAGTTTTGTAATTCGGCTTTGTAGCAAAACAATCACGTGGTGTGGCTGGTAATTGCGAGCTGCAGCCCCCCAAAATATCGGTCGACTGCCTAAACCTTGTTTCAGCAGTGCCCTCACCGGAAAAAAAATAAGAAAAAGGAAGAAAGCTTTCACTTGCTGTAAGTGGGCCTGTTAGTTACGCTCGCTCTCGCCTGGAAATTTATTCTATTTTTCAATGAGTCCTAAATAGCATCTTTGAAGCTCGAGATCAGAGCGAGTGAGCTCGCCGATAGCCGCCAACAAGTGTCGTCGTCTTTTTCCTCACCGATCGGGATGGCTTGCAAGATACCAGCCTTGTCGACGACATCCGCTTCCTGAAAGATGACTCAAGCTCGTTATATCTACTGCTACCGCTTCTACAACTAATCATGCTTTTCAAACACCATATCGGGCGCTAACGCATAGCGTGCGCGAGAAATACAGAACTACACCGCGTAGTCACAGAACACCCTAACATTGCGCGATACGATGTGCCCAGAGAACATGATGTGCCGTGGTTCATGGTTCCCGCACGCCACGCATTCGCCTCATTTTATCCCACTCCACCGCGCCGAAGGCGAGGAGAGCATCGAGGGGCGTCCCTTCCCCGCATCCGCAGCGGCCGTTCGATTTGAAAAATGCGTCCAGAAAATCTCGAGTCCGCGTTACCGTGACTTTCGTTCCCTTTCAATAGTGTTACTGTGGATTTTCCCTGATGGGAGGACAATTTCCCTGAGCTTTCCCTGATTATTTCCAGACTATCCAAAATCCCTGAGAATTCCCGGTCGGTAGACACCCTGGACTCATCGATGATTGTGGCGTCAATGTAGATGCCAACGGTGTTCAGAGGTCTGCTCTGTTCCACTTCCTTTCAAGTCGTTTTCTGGCTTTCAGATCACGTCTGGCGATAGGACGTTGTTTCCTCCGTGTACCTAGCGGCACTTCCCATGGTGGCATTGTGAGTAGTTCATCAGCCACTGGCATCGCGCGGGCTCGGTTATACCATTACATGACTTCTTTTCCCTGAGGTGTGTTTTCCAATCGCCATCGCATTCGGAGTTGTGCTTCGCTTAGGATGTCCCGTATTGGTGGTATAGGAGCTGACTTGAGCAGGTCCTCGTTCCTCGTGTGCTTTGGCACTCCAGTGATCGTTCGAAGGGTTGCCCTGTGTAGCTTTTCAATGTCGGTGAGATCTCGATTGGAGAAATCGTACAAGGGTGCCCTGTACAGAATCCACCCGACTGCGACTGCTTTGGCAAGTGTTTGGCATGCGTTCTGCCGTGCTCCGCCATACTTCATATGCGTATTGAAGCATTTTTGCTTGTGTACGGTGTCGGCACAAGAAGCGATGAGCATCGATGCGGCGCGCTTCCAGCAAACGCCTCTGGTCACCAACCACCGCCGGTCGCACTCGCCGGCTCTTCTCTGACTCGAATGAGAGAACATAGATTTGCCAATTCGTACGCCTTACTGAACCAATATGATGACATATTTTTCCCGCGCACTGCACTCGTTTTTGGCCGTGCTGTTGTGTAATTGTAACTAATGATACAGCGTAACATCAGTGCGCTGGCACGGCCGCGCTGTACGTTGCGCGAATAAACATCACAATACTCCATTATTTGCACGCGCGTATTTATCGAATGAGAATGCAAATTTTAGTAGGATGTGAAGATCACGTCTGTCTCGAGTATGAGACACACAAAACTGAAGCCAAACGGTGTATTCGTTTCTCGATTAGGTATTCTACAGAAAGGAGAACATGTGTATGCGTGGCGTAGAGCTAAAGTACTCGGCTCTGGACCCGAAGGCGGCACGTTCGACTCCTAGTTGCGGAAGTTTTTTTACGGTCGTTTTTTTTTGTAATCATGCTTTCTACATCGCCTTCTATACAATTATTTATGTGTGACAGCTAGGCACGATGGCCGTGACGCTATAAAGCCGCTTTACGCTCCGTTACTCTCCAGCATCCAGTATATGCTACCATCTTCCGGCACCATAATCCAACATTATGGTGGATGGTGGAATCCAACAATTCAATTTTCAAGAGAGGGGTGCAGACTTGGCGCCCCCTTCAGATGATTAGAGCGGCGCCCTTCCCCCTGCACTTTCCTGCCCGCACGCCTATCCTGGGTTATGTATTCACACGAGTGGCCCTATCAATATGTAAATGGTTCGATGACAGACGTTTTTCTTTTGCCAATGATCCACCCAAAACTCAGTACGAGCTGCTAAAACTGAAACTGCCATTAAAAATTGTTCTCTAAAACGTCTTAAAAAGTTCTCGCAAGAAGGTTTCGACGCGGCTATAATAACGAGACGTTAGCCCACCTATCGGAGGTTTTCAAGCTGCGTATGTTTAAATAACATCTAAATTAAACTTCTAATGTACTTCGCGCTGTTTCTGCCTACATGTTTATTAGCAGTTTTCTAGCTTTTGTAGTATTTCTTGGGTAGAGGTCGTCACCACTAGCCTTACCGTATGGTTTACACGGGGCGATTCAGATTTCGTGCAAGTGCACCGCGACGGTTGAAAACGTTTTCAACTGGACGTGTTGCTCGATGCCCGCGGTAGCGTGATAATGAGCGATGATCGGCAGTGACGTGCGATCATAATTACGTCGTTGCGCGATAATTGCACAATGTACATTTATGCTAGCCCGCATGCATGTGTCCCCAGCACGCGCGCACATCAACGTGCATTCACATGGTGACCCCCGGAATTCGCAGAGGCCATAGGATTCCTGGAGAAATAGAGTTGAGGCGCACAGTGCTCACTCATGTTCATAGTACTCCCGTCTCACAATCACACAGGCACTCATAGGGGTTCACTAATTTCATATTCACGGCTTCTCAGTCTCAGGTACCTATTCATGTTCACACTCACATCTTGCTGCACACTCGTGTATTTACTCATACTTGTCTTCCAAATGAATGTGAGTGAGCCTATACATGATTGAGAGGCTTGTCTACGCTCGATGTGTAGAGCCTCTCGGTTGATTCATCGGCCATAGCGCTCATGTACTACAAGACTGTTCCATACGTTGTCGTTGGAAAAAGTGTCACAAGAGACCACTACAAGCATTGTTAGTGCCCTGTAGGTTTCGCCCACAAGAAACGTGTACGTCAATAGCAATACACGATCCGCCGGACATTGACGCTTCATTGCTCGCCTCCCGCCGCCGACTAGCGCTGCCGACAACCGCCAACGCAGCAGCTGCTCCGAGTGTGACGTCAGTGGGGGGCTTGGCCGTTCGTTTGACGCAAAAAAAAACAACCAAAAGGTTTCGTGGCATTACCTCTTAAAATTACTTCCTGGCTGATCTACATAATTTCGGTTCACATACACACACGTGTAAAAAAAAATTGGGGGGCCCTTAAGCTTCGCTTTTAAGAGTTGAACGCGATAGCGAAATCCGGCCCCTAGTGCGCACTTCAACCACTAACTGCATACTTATTAATGTGTATTGTTACACACACACGCGCAAATGGTACAGCTTTTTGATCTAAAACGAGAGTCGCATTGTCTCCAAGATACACGCCGCGCGCTTGCCATCTCGGAGGCCATCAAAAGCCTCACAATGCCTCACAGATGGCAGCACATTATCTAGAGTTTGCTGTTTGCTTGATCAACGCCTCCGCAAGCCGGCGTTGGCTTGACATGTTTTCCGCTAGATGGACATAGTTGTCCATTTTTAGAGCTGTTTGAAAGTTCGTGTGTTTTTAGCGGCGATGGCTGCATCTTTTTCGAAGTAGTTTGATCGCCACCCAAATGCGCCTACAAAACGCCGAATGGGCTCATTTTCGTCGTGACACCTGCCGAACAAAATGCGTCAAGGAGACTCCTTCCATTACATGGCATTTATGTAGTATTTTTTTTTCCGAAGCGGCTGCAAGTAACATCATGGCTTTGTGGTAGGACACCTGCTTGCCCCGCGAACGGCCCGGGTTCGATCCTCAATGGGGTCGAAAATTATATTCTTTATTTTATTTGCTTCTTTCTCGATTTTTTTGCTCACGGACGATTTTTCGCTCACAACCAACGGTGCCGACGCCGACCCCGGAATTTCTGCGACACGACCTCTCTAAGGCTATCACGTTAAAATATGACAACCATGTACCAAACAGTCTCAAGAGCATATTTTATTACACACAACACATCACATATTTAAAGAAATGATCATTTCAAGAGCAGCAAGAATAGGCATTACGTTCATCAGACAGATCGATTGTGCATCTTTCGATGGTATCTGAAAGTCCTTAGAAACACCACTAAAAGAAAAACAGTGCGTACACGATCAAATGAAGAGACATACTAATGGCAGAGGACATGCCTACTTAGCACTACACACAGGTGTACTGTAACTTAAGGTGCCATATTGTGACCGCGACTACGGAATACAATTTAAATATGCACAACGTCTTCCTGCTGCATGGCTGGGGGCAATATGCGCACTAACGAAGTTGCCGACTTTGTATATGTTATGTTTTAGGGTGGATGATATCAGCGCAATGAAGCAACGCCGTGAAGATGTCCTGCATTTCGAGCTGCAGTCATTGCGGTTTTCGTAGATGAGTAGGTGAGAACTGACGCCAATTTAACTATCAATTCGTATTGCTACAGATGTGACAGCAAAGCTTAGGTACTCGTTGAGTGAATACGCTTATGGCGCGAAAGGTGCCCTCTTTGGGTAAATCTCTTCCCGCATATATCGCACAAATGAGGTCGCTCGCCAGTGTGGGACGCAACATGCTTCTTCAGCGTACTGCACTGCGCGAATTCAGCAGGACAAAGGTGGCAGGCGTACGGCTTCTCGCCCGTATGCGTGCGGGTATGCTGTGTAAGTGCTTGCTTAGAACTGAATTTGCCGCTACATAATTGACAGTTAAACTTCTTTTCACCCGAGTGAACCTTCATATGTTTGGAAAGGTTGCACCTAAATCCGAAACTCTGCCCGCATACGTCGCACTTGTGAGGTCGCTCGCCGGTGTGGCTTGCTACGTGCCCTTTCAGCGTGCTTGAGTGTGCGAACGTAGCGGGACAGAGGTGGCAGGCGTACGGCTTCTCGCCACTGTGCGTACGGACGTGGCTCCGGAGTGCGTCTCTTCTGAAAAATTTCCTGCCGCACACGTCGCAGACGTACTGTTTTTCTCCTACGTGAGCGAACAAGTGCGTTCGCAGCTGCGACCTGCACTTGAAAACTTTGTTACAAATGCCGCACTGCAAGGACCTCGTGGCCGTAGTCTTGCCGTCTCTTTCTGGTTTGGAGATACTGACCTCGTCAGGGGAGCTGCGATTGAAAGAATTTTTCTTTCATTGATATATTAAGGAGATGTTGGCGCACAAGTAAGTTGCTGGCTACTTCACGGCTCTCGGAAATGGATCGAGCATACAAGACAACGAATAAACACACAAACAGTGGGATATAAAAAAAAGGTTGGTGCACCTACGCACTAGTGGCGCGAACACTGAGGAAACAGCGGCAAAGGAAGGGTGGCATTCCCCTACTTCTCACACTAACTTCCCTTACTCAGCCACTATACTACACTATGCAAGACCATATTATACTTTACCCTCTGCCCTCCTCATTTACCTCCTCCTCACAATCACTTCCCTTTCCTACCCTTACCACATTATGCAAGGCTATCCTACCCCAGAAGCTGCTTGGCAGATAGATACAACGCAAGAAATAAACACACAAACAGTAGGATATGGAAACAAATAAACCACACACATATGTCCAACAACAGCATAGTAACGCAAAAAAGAACCTGCGAAACGGAATTAGTAAAACTCCTAATAATGTCTCTAGTCTTCACAGAAATGAATCCCCGCATATGGGCAACACAGCAGTACACACATCATAGCCAGGACGTACGTACGACATAAATATAATACGCAAGAAACCATAAAGGAAACATTGGGGGACGCCTAAGCTTCGCCTTTAAGAGTCTAACGCGATAGCGATATCCTGCCCCTAGTGCGCACTTCGAACACTACGAGTGTTTAACAGAACATGCGCAATAAGGTGTGTGCCTTATGTAATGGGTAGCATGCTTCAAACCAGGAGCAATTATGCGCGAGAAACGTTTTCGAAGTTGCGATGCACCCACTACGTGGTCATAAGGGAATAGGCGCAGTAATGTGTGTGCCTTTTGTAATGGGTGACTGTCTTAAAACCACCAAGTCGTTATGATGTTATCATGGTGTGACGCTCGATGGCAATGTACGCTTGTACCACGCAATATCACTGCGTTATTACATCTCGTACTGTGACACCTGTATACAGGACGCGTATTTTTGGGAAGCATGAAAGTTACTTTCAGTGCAGCTCCAAGCAGAGGCGTGGCTGTGTGGTAGAACACCTGCTTGCCACGCAGGCTGCCTGGGTTCGATTCATTAGTTTTGATTAACACATTGAGCATCATAGAGACTTCTTCGAACGACAGGGCCATTTTTTTCAAGGGGCTTGTTTCTTTGTCAGACACAAGTAAGTGAATCCAACAGATAATTATGCCGAGGAAAGCGTTGGGGGTGTGAAGAGGTTTATTGGTTGCTTAAGAACTTAATGGTTGTCAGCGGCAAGGCAGCGAGAAGAACTGTCCAGAGGCACAGCAGCGATCCGAAAACACAAGCCGAGCGTTGGCGATGCTGCTGGATGGAGGCGCATCTTCTCCTTCACAATCGCCCCGCTGAAAAAGGAGCCATCCTGGTGATCTAAGAAGATTCAGGCAGAGGCTCATGGTACGGCTTGAGGCGGGAAACATGGACGATGTCAGGTGCACGCCGGCGCATGTCATCCGATCTAGAAACTGGCTCGATAAGAAAATTAACTGGAGAGGCTTTCTCCAAGACGGTGTAAGGCCCCTCATACCTTGGAACGAGCTTCCAGGAGAGACCCGGAGTTTCGTATGGGACAGATAGCCATACGAGAGACCCTCGGGCACAGCTAGGGTCTGGAAGTGCGGTGCTGCGGTTTTCTTTCAGGCGTTGCTGCTTTTGCGAGGTAAACATGCGGGTCGAGCTGGCGGCACTCTTCGGCTTGTCGGGCGGCTTCGATGACAGGTGGATACTCGGAAGCATCAGGGCGGTAGGGAAGTAGGGTGTCAATAGTATGTGAAGGCTCGCGTCCGTAAAAGAGAGAGAAAGGCGAAAATCCGGTAGTTGTTTTTATCGCGGTATTGCATGCGAATGTTACATAGGGGAGAACACGCTCTCAGTTGCTATGGTCAGATGCGACGTACATCGAGAGCATACCACCTAGCATGCGGTTAAACCGTTCCGTGAGCCCGTTAGTCTGCGGGTGGTATGATGTGGTTGTCCGATGAATGACGTGGCATTCCGAGAGCAGAGCTTCGACGAGCTCGGAGAGGAAAGCGCGGCCTCTGTCACCAAGGAGCTCTCGAGAGGCGCCATGTCGAAGGATTAGGTGCCGCAAAATAAAAGAGGCGACATCCCGAGCGGTACCGCTCGGCAAGGCGGCAGTTTTGGCGTAGCGTGTCAGGCGGTCGACAGCCACTATAATACGCCGATTGCCATCTGGGGTCCGTAGAGGCCAACGCCAACGCGATCAAATGGCTTGGCAGGGCATGGAAGCGGCTGCAATGCGCCAGTCTCACGTAAATGTGTTGATTTGCGTCGCTGGCAGTCAGGACAGCACTGCACGAACTTCCGCGAGAAATTGTACATGCCGCACCAGTAATAGCGATGGCGAAGGCGTTCATATGTCTAGAACACCCCGGCGTGGTCACATTGCAGATCTTCGTGGAGATAGGCGCGTACTTGCGATCGCCAGCTGCGTGGAATGACCAGTAGCCGCCGGCGGCCATCGGCAGCGTAGTTGCGGCGATGAAGCAGTTAATTACGGATGGTGAAATGGAAAGCTTGACGTCGGAGGGATCGAGATACAGGAAGGGTGGATGTGCCAGATAGATAATCAAGAAGAGATGCGGTCTATGGGTCACGACGTTGTTCTGCACCGGTGACGACCTTTGCGTCCCGTAGCCGATCGAAGCCCGGTACAGGTGACGGACAGGGGCGAAGGCGCAGCGGGTTTGCGCTGTCAGTCATGATCGACGGAAGCGTCCGGCTTCGCAGCTGCAGGGTGCAGCGACGGGGATGAACAGCATCCTCCACCAAATGTGAAGAGGTCTATTGGTTGTTCAAGGACGTAATGGTTGTCAGCGGCAGTGCAGCGAGAAGAACCGTCCAGAGGCACACCAGCGATCAGAAAACACGAGCCCAGCGTTGGCCATGCTGCTGGATGGAGGCGCATCTTCTTCACACGGGCAATAATTGTTGTCCTTAAGGGTAGTTTAGTAATGAGGACGTACACTAAAATTAATTTAACTGACGGGAAAGCGCCTTGCGGCGTAGCTCAATCGGTGCAGCGTCGGATAGGGGATTCGCAGGTTCTAGATTCGCATCCTAAAGAAGGATAGCGTGATGTTTCGTCCACTTTAATTGTTATCAATTTACATCCCAATAGGTGCACTATAGTTAAAGGCAACAGTTACTGTCCCCCATGCTTTTCTTGGCATAACTGCCTGTTGAATTCACTTGGTAGGGGCATTGATCACATATCAAATGCTAAACAGCCCCGATTCCTCATTTACGAAAACACCAATCAGAGCACCCGACATTGTTGTATTATTGTGTTCTGTTTTTACTGCATTTTTTGTTTATTACCCACCCCCTCTGTAACGCCTTTATGTGCCCTGAGGGTAATGTAAATAAATAAATAAATAAATAAATACAGCTGTATTTCCACCTCCATTAGCTCGCTAAATGTAACGAATGAGGACATTTCATTTCAGAGTGGGCAAAAGTTATCCAGAAGAGAACTGCAATATCTATAAGGAAAACGTAACCTTGGTTGGATAACGTGCGCACTCAATTTCTCACAATATCTCATTAACGCGGGATAAATTCAAATTACTAACCCTTTGTCCACTGTCAATGCGGCTGAGGCTTGCCTCCTACACATGCCGCTTGTTCCCGGAAAATCTCGAACAGAGCAGGATTGGGCTGGTTGACAAGTCTGTCTCTTCGCTCCGGTCACAGCTGGACTCCTGCAGTAAAATAGTACAGAAATTACGTATCAGGACTAAACATTAGTAAAATAGCACGAGTGGTAAAGGAAAAGCATTTATCGGAAACTTGCGCTGTCACATTTCGCATCGCGGCTGTGATGAATAAAAAAAGAACCAAATGAGCACAAGTAGAACTGAATCTGTCCTCATGGAGCTCTTAATTCGCAAACAGAAGTGGTACTCATTGAAGTGCGGCGTGCTCTTTCATTCAAAGGCGTCTGTTTGTTCAATGAACTCAATCAATTTTCATTAATCATCCTGACAGTTCACTGGCCCTTATCTTTTGTAAACATATGCTCCGATATCAGATGCATAACTGTTGACTCGAACCAGAGCCATCGATCTCATACCAGTTTTATTTTTAGAAGACTTTCTGAATATTCGGTAAACCAGAAATGCTCGACCGGAAGTGCTTCGAAGAGAAACAAGACTGTCACTATTAAAATTATTATTATTAATATTTAGTCTGTATTTGTGCTATCGCTAATTGGTCACCATTGCCTAAACAACGCTTGGCATGCAGTACGGTTGTTGCGGTGTAGTGAGATGACTTAGACAGTGGAGAGATATTCTAGCAGCCATCTTGGGAACCCGGAGAATATGCGAAGCTCCTTCGAACAATGTTTCGCCTGCGCAAGGCCAGTGGCATGGCTTAGTTCAGAAGTGGAAGCGTCTAGGCGTATATATCCGCATGACGTTGAGCCCGTATCTACAATCAATTCCCATTCACGTAGACTACGGCACTCGTTAGTCGTCAAGATTGGGTCAGGATGAGTTCGGGCATACAGGCACGTCATGAAAATATTGGTTTGACTTCAGTTACGGCTAAAACTTTGGTTCAGACACACTGTTTGCGGATCGTGTACAGTTCGATTTCGCATCTGCAATGGTCGGTGCAGGTCAGCTTATTATTTCGATACGCTCATAAAAACAAAACAAAAAAAGATACTGTATAGTAACCTCAGAACTTCTGCAACGAGTAGTATGCTGTACACTATTAAACTGCAATTGTTCACGCTATTACGTTTAGTAAAAGACGAAAAACGTGCGCGATAGAAAAGAGCAATTTTTATAATGAAAGATAACCTGTATTGAATAACGAGAGCAAGGGAATTTTTTACATTTCAGAAACCTGTGACGGAGACAGAATACTAACTTTTTGTCTGCTGTCAATGTGGTGGTGTCTTGACTCCTATTCTCGCGGATTTTCCTTGGAGATCATTGGACAGGGCTGGAGGCCCGTTGAGACGTCCATATCTTGGCTTCGGCCATGGCTGGATCCTTGTAATAAGATAGAACATAAATCATCTATCACCGCTCGACATCAGTAAGAGATTACTTGAAGGGATTGTGAAGAAAATTTTGGCGCGGAGATTTCCAACCCAACTGAAAGCTTGGGTGCTGAAATTGGTTAACACAACGTTGCTTACAGGCGTACGCTGCAGCAAAACAATGAATTCAATGCCTTTTTCACAAACTGCCGCGTCCATCGGCCGCACCGTGAACTAGAGAGGGTGACCTTTAATTTCAGCGGAAAATGGCATGCCAACCCGCGTCTCTCAACCCGCTCCGTTCCCACTACGGTTCCTAGAACCAGCACGAACGGCACACGCAGCGAACAATGCTCCCGGGTAGGGCATCTCTCATTGCCGTTGTGGAAAGTGGAGAGAGGGCAGTAAAGAAGAATAAGGAGAAAGGGAAGTAGCAGGACAGGAAAGCACGGAACCTGCTTCCGTTGCGGGGACGCTTGATGCCACGGCCGTTGATGCGCAGCTTCGCGCGCGCTGACGTGCAGCCGCCGGCGCACAATCCTCCAGAAATGCAGCCAACTCTTCAAAAATATCTGAAATTAGTTCAGCAACAGTCGCTTTTTCCCAGCAGAATTTCGATGTTTTTCTCATTTTGCCTTCTTCAGTTCAACGCACTTTTAACTTAAAAAAAAGCTATAGCAAATGCCTACGTCTTGATTGTTTTTTTAATCTTGTCTGTGATCAACAAAAAGGTGTCACGTGAGCAAAAATTGAGCAGAATCTTCTCATTAGGCTGTCCAACAATTTGCCCCACGGCAGAAAATTCAATCACGTGCTCCAAGGGATTTCCGACAGATCTGCTGCTCTATCCTGCATTCATACGATTAATATTAGAAAAAAAACATGGCTGATCCCTCCGCCATCGAAATCGGTATAACACGAAAGTGAAACGTGTCTTCACAGGAGTATTGCTTATTGTGTAGTGATATATGAGACCTTGTACAATATCTGCTGATGTTTGGCAGCTAAAACACCATTGGACGTGGATGCAATCACGTTGATTCCTAGTGCCATATCTTTATGGGGACGACTAACCCCCATTGTCATGATTTATCCGTTGTGATAGCTGAAGTTGTTAACATATACCTGAATCCAGCGTATCGTGAATCGCGCGCACAGATGAAAACAAGCGCATATTAAACACTGGTACTCGATATGCACTTCTTGAAAGCGTCGTCAATTAAGGAGAGGGACGGCACGGTGCGCGCTCCCGATTAACAGGGTAACCTGCGCCTGTGCTCGTGCATCTACCACACTGCGCTTCAGCAGCACGGGAGGCAGAGGTTCGTAAATTGAGCCGCGCAGGCGTTTCACGTCCCTCTGGCCTCGCTGGTCTAGCTTCATCAAGGCACGACATTTGACCGTCGACATCGCTGCCTTTCTGAAGCGCTTATTGCTGCAGTTTTATTAGTCGGTGCTTTCGCACTCGAAGCAGTCAGCTGCGTAGAAAAACCATTGGTGCATGTGGAAGCTGCACTACTCCGACCACGAGCCGTCCCACGCTAACACGAAGCGAAGGGCAAAGAACGTAACTGCGTCTAGGGCGACTCCCCGATGCTAGCGCGGCCATTGTTTTTCGCTGGTATGGAGACGCTTTGAACGTGGCCGACGAGATTGCGCGCCGGCGAAACCTGCCGGCGTGCAATCTCGGAGGCCATGCCTTAACTGCGTCGTCGCCGAATCGTTCTCTATCGGCGCTAGTAAGTGTCATGCCGCATTACTTCGCTACACCGTTCACAGACGGCGGCACCGTCCCGCCCCGCGAACAGAGAGCACCATGCGAGAGCTATATGTGTGAGAATGTGTTAGAGCTATAAGGTGCGCTTCTGGAATGCCGTGAATTTGCCTCGGCAGCTGAGTCGGTAGTGCACTGGGCACTTATCGTCGCGGATCGAGAGGTCATAGGTTTGATTCCCGGCTGGCGAACGTTTTCTTATAGTTTTCTTTCTTATCCGTTAGTGACCATTTTATCAACGTCATATCCGTGATGGAAATACGTCACCGAAGTCTTGGTGGATTCCGGCATAAAATACTTTTGTGCTAAAACGACTACAGCAGGCAACAAGAGATATTTAGGCAGGTAGATGATCACTCGGCTGTTGGAAATATGCGCTTTCATTAACACGTTGCAAGTTGCGGCACGCACTCACAAACCACCATACCACCAAGGCATATTTATGCGATAGCGTTAAAGAGCTCGTATCGCAGAAATTCCGCCATCGGCGTCGGTGTCGGCGCCGTTGGTTTTGAGCGAAAAATGATTATCTTGTCCGTGACCGAAAAATCGAAAAAGCTGCAAATAAATAATAAAAATCTTGGGTCCGAGTGAGAACCGAACCCAGGCGGTCTGCTAGGCAAGCAGGTGTTCTACCACAGAGCCACGCCTCTTCTTGGAGCTGCACTAACAGTAACTTTCATGCTTGCCAAAAATACGCGTGCAGTATATAGGTGTCACAGTACAAGATGTAATATCGCAGTAATATTGCGTGGTACAAGCGCACATTGCCATCGGGCGTCACACTGTGTCAATATCATAACGACTTGGTGGTTTAAAGACAGCCACCCATTACAAAAGGCACACAGATTACTGCGCGTATTTCCTGAAGACCACGTAGTGGGTGCATCGTAACTTCGAAAAAAGTTTCTCGCACATAATAGTTCCTGTTTTAAAGCATGCTACCCATTACATAAGGCACACACCTTAGTGCGCGCATTCTCTTAAACACTCGCAGTGTTCGAACTGCGCAGTAGGCGCAGGATATCGCTAACGCGTTCAACACTTAAAGGCGAAGATTAAGTGTCCCCAAATTTTTTTATGTTCATTTTCCTATGTATGTGCTAGGGCTAGGTCCAAAAGCGTTCTTGCAAGTGCGTTTCAAGGGTGGCCCTGATGTATTTCTTCTCTTCATGCCGGAAATTGGACATTATTCCGCGTGCCTAGCAGCGCAACACATCAGTTCACACAGCCAACAACGACGGTCATGCGTTTCCTATCCAGGCAACAATGAAATGTGGCGACGTCAAAATGACAAGTCGCCTCGACGAAAAGATCAGACTGCCGTATCAGAAACGGCTGATCGGCGAGAAGCCCACGATCGAGAGAGCACGAGTTGAAAAGGCGCATACAAATACGAACGTCACCGGCGCACCCTTCGAGGGCCGCACTACTCTTCGCTCACTGATTCGTCCGTGAACGCCGAATACGCACAGCAGGAGAGCCAACTTACACGATTGCACTATCTGCGCGCACAATTGAACAACGGGGCACGGCATCGTATAACACTACAGTCTACATTCGCAGTTGTACTGATAACAACAATGGCAACTGCAACGCCACGGCACACAGACGAAGTGTATAAATCTGCATTCCATTACGGGAGTCACGCAATGCATTTCCGGCCGTCACCATGGGTAGAGCGCGGGCCCAGCGCACGGCGGAACAAGGGGCTGCCGTACGCGAAAGCAAGCGCGATCGTGCCCGCAGCTAGATCATCCTAGATCGCTACTCGCTGAAACTGACGCTACAGAGACCAAGGACGCAACGCCGTTCCTGCATTGATCTCACGTTTCCAAGCAGACCCTGTTCAAGGCTCTGTCACGCTACGCAGAGCATCTGGCCGTCTACCGCAGCGACCACAATGCAATACAGTGGAAGCGTATAGTCCTCCGTGAAATTGTAAGTGTTTGCGTGTAATCAACGGCTACGTGGTCTAAAATATAGGGTATGCAACTACGAAATGTGTCTTCATTCAGTCTCAACGTTCAAAATATACAAACCTAATACAAGCAATCAAATAAAATATATACATCGCATCGGGACGCTCAGCATTTCTTAGATTCGTTGCGTGGTCGTTGGCTTTGCACTTTGATTCAAATTGGGAAGGAGAAAGGTTCGCGTTCAACAATTTTTCCATAAGAAAGGGGCCTTGATTTCTTCGCGTACGACGCCGCTACCGAAATAGTTATAACGAACTACGCCTAAAAATACCAGAATAACGCGGCATGCACTTAAGGCATTAAAAGCGCGAGGAAATGGCAGCAAATTAAAGCAAGGAATTCCAAGAGCACTGACAGAAGAGAGCATAAACGGTTGTGAGGTGGCTTTGCGTCCATCGTCAGGCGACCGAGGGGCGACTTCCCCAACACAATGTCAGCCCCCTTGTACGTGTTCTGACGAAAGTTTCAGGCAGGGTCATAACAAACGGATATTCAAAGTATCAACTCGCTTGCGTGAACGCACGAATAGTAGATTTAAGTCAAGGCGAACAGCCCAAACTCAGCCGAGCAGAACGATCCCGCTTTCCGGCAACCCCTCTGCCGTAGAGGGCGCATCCATAATTCTAGAAAGCTCCATGACGGTTTTCGAATTCGACGCATGTGGCCTAGGGATATGTCTTTCACTTGCCGCGTGCCCACAAAAATCTCACTAGCCATATTCGAAAAGAGTCATCTTCACTTCACAGAAAAGAACCACTATTTCAAGAAGGAAAGAATACCACATTGGGTGTGCTTGAAGACCAACGGGAAATGACGAAGCGGCTGCGTTAAGCGAGAGATGTAGAACAGTTTTACGGCTACGGAAAACAGCAGCACACTTCGCCTTTCTGCCACATGTTTAATATTCATCGGAGCTAGTATACGATAGCATGAATAAGAAAATGAAGCTGTCGTCATACCTGCCTTGCGACAAAGGCTTGCACGAGAGCCCAGCAGTTGCTTAGAGTTGAACGCAATCCAGCCGCCCTTGGAGCGACCTGAGGGGGCGACGGGAAGGCGCCTCGGGCGAAGCACAGACGCAGCTTTCCGAGCCAAACGCGTGATCCAGACAGGCCGCTGTCTTGAGAGTTGAGAGCTCGACGCGCGCGTTGCGCTCGGGCGGTTCCATTCTCGGATGGGGGTGACGGCGGGAATGCCGGTGCGCCGTTGGCGCTGGTCTTGAGGGGCGCCGAGCCAGCCGAGCTGCCACTGCTTCGCACCATGTGGGTAGACGCATGACCCCTTCCCCGAATTTCTTTTCAATTTTTCTTGCGTCTACAGTAAAGGTTCGTTAATTCAACCGCGGTTAATTTAAGAAATCTGATAATTAGGACGCGTGCTCTGGAGGCGGTCAACACAGGCGTGCGCAGGGTTCCTCATCGGGGGGGGGGGGGGTTCATCGCAGCGCCCCCCCTCCCTACTCAGTCATTGTATGGGGCTGACTTTGCAGCCCCCCCCCCTTCTAGGTGACTAGGAGAGGAGGCTGCCACCCCCTAAGCCTATGGCGGTCAATGTAAGTATTGTGCAATGCAGGGGTCTGAATCTCATTCCCGCAAGGGCCGGGACCATGAAGAAGGTTGATGTGAGAGGGGAGAAGGGGTGGGGAGCGATATGAACAAAATATGACCTCACGCTGCCACTTGAAAAAGCTCATTTCCCATAACTCATATGTGGGTTATTTCAGAACAGATACTGATGTCCATAATTGCTCAAGTGTGGACGCCGATTCTCAAATCTATGGATTTTGTTCCGCGGTTGTATTTCAGCACATGGCGACCCATGCTGTGCCTCAGGAAAAAATAATGCTCGAGACCAGCCCCACCTCTGTACGTTACCCGAACAAAGCGTTATTAATCTCGATATGTCAGTAAATAATGCGAGTTCATTCGGTCACATTTGGCCGCCGCCCTGCTAATTGGGACGATCCTCGGAGCTCGCCAAGCACGAAGCGCCGCAAAGGAGCGAAAACAGCGTTCGTGAACAACCGAAACAGCCGCGGGCCTTCAGAGAGGTATGGTCGCCATACACAATCTTAGCACAATCACTTTTTGGGCGGCGAAGGCTTCAGCGCCTGCGGAAAACTTGTTTCGTTTTCGCTTTTGCTCGGCGCACGCGAACTCCGTGGGCTCTTTTTGTAATCGTGTCGATAGCGACAGGGGTCGAAGCTGCCAGAAGCAAGAGAACCGTTTTCGTCGCCTGCCTTCAGAACTGCGTAATCGCCATCAATTATGGTGCATTAGCGAGCCAGGTTTATTCAGCACCAGATGGGGTGCTCAGCATTTTCCTTTCGCCTCTGCACGTATAGGCAGCGCGCGTGACTTCAGAAGTTCGTGGACGCTACGATCGCGTCCACGAAGCTTCTTTTTGACTTCGGGCAATGCGCGCGGAATGTCCCAAACTAAAACGTGATGGAAGCTGTGGAAGATGAACAATTTCGGCCGTGGTCCGCATGCTGGCACAAAACTCACCTCCTACATTGCGATGGACGAACGATCAGTTGCCGGCAGGCACGTAGCCAGGATGTTTTTCGGGTGGGGGGGGGGAGGCCTAGTTGTTCGTAAGAAAATTTTTCCATGAATAAAAAGAAACAAAAAATCACAGCTTATCCACGGAGTGAATGATGATGAGTGGGCGAAGCTGCGGAGGTCCATCGGTAAACCGTGAATCTTCCGTGAATTCTGCCCAGTACATCATCACCGACGCGAGATCGGGAGCGTTTATACTAAAGGTTCGATGAGAGTTATGACGACTTGCAGCTCACTTTATTTTACACGTACGCTGTGAATTTTCATTGTTTATAAAACCATTGCTTTAGAAAACACCTGGCGTCTTTCGTTAACAGCTGGCGTCTTTTCGTTTTGCTTTAGAAACATCTGGCGTCTTTTCGTTTTGCTTTTGGAAAACATGTGGCGTCTTTCGTTGGTTTATTTCATCAATCAACGGCGTTTTGAACAAAATTTTTATTGTTTAATCACGCACAGGAGAAATCTCACCAGGCACTACCGTGGACGTAAACAATCGCTGCTAATGGGAATGAGAGACAGAAGAAGTCGGCTTTTAGCTAACACTTACACTTTTACTTCTACTAACGTTTCATACTGGAACATGCCAATGGCTGCTAATGGGGAATGAGAGACAGAAGAATTCGGCTTTTAGTTAACGCGCAGGCTGCGAATTTTTTATTGTTCAACAACGCACAGGAAAAATCTCCCACCGGCACCACCTTGGAGGTCAAAGCGTAAGACTGGTTACGCACTACGACTACCACGACTACGACTACGAGGGACGAACGGGTGCCGCCTTAAGGAGCTTCGCCCCTAAAACTCTGTTTAAAATTGCTCCAGAGGATCGCTAAACCGATTCTTATGAGACAAGAGCACAACAGCCCCTCTTTTGCCTAGGTTGTTGTTACGGAAGGTCGCTGAAAAGTAGTGGTCCTAAATTATCTTGAAAGCCAGCAGCTAGGGCGGACCTGGGCGCCTTCCCTTTTTAGATGCTGCGCTGAGGACCACGTGTTTCAGAAGTAGTCGCGCTTACGCAATGCGCAGACTATTCCTATGCGATTACATTCTCCCCGCGATGTCGCGACTTCCTCTTCTGGTGCGATATTCCCCTGTCCTACAACGCGGCTTCAGGTGGTTGCTGCGGCCGCTGTCGGTGCCAGGTACTGTTCCTCTGGGGCAGGCCACGTGCGTTCAGGACACGGCTTTTGTGGACGCCTTTTGTGGACGCCAGCTTGGTTCGCTCTTTCGACAACCTAGCCAAGAAACGCTTTCGCGTTAGCAGTGTAAACAATTTTTCATTGTTCAACAACGCACAGGAGAAATTTCCCACCGGCACCACCTTGGAGGTCAAGATCTGGTACTAGCGTTAAGACTGGTTACGTACTACGACGGGGACGAACGGGTGCCGCCTTAAGGAGCTTCGCCCCTAAAAACTACCCCGGGACTATTGAAGGCTGGACGAATTTCAGGGGAGGTGGGGATGGGGGCCCTGGCTCCCCCCTTGCCTACGTGCCTGGTTGCCGGCCATATTTCCGGAGGAAAAATAATCATAAAGCGCGTGGAGGTGGCGGTACGTGATAAGGAATGGGTTCAGAGCACGTTTCAGCTTGTGGGACAGGAGTTTGAGCCGTGGTCACATTGAGAACAAAGCCGCGAATGCCGAAAATTGCGGCTTTCACACTGCTGTTATGCGAAATAAGTACCGGATTTACGTATTCATCCAGAAAGTGAAAATGCATTGAGGTAATAGTGACTTGTTCAATGTTTTGTTGATGCTTTCGATAATTCGGCATTCTTTTTATGCGGACATTTTTCTCCTGTCCAGTGAAAATGGAATTGACGAGCTTTTAGTGCATAGCTTTCGCCTTCACATTCTGAGAGAGTTCTAAGCATCCCCCTTAATATTCTTTCTTCCTCTCCGTGGCGCTAAAAATAATAATAAAAGTACTCGCACCTTCGTCACACAACGCGTGCTTTCGATAGCCGCGCATTTTTCACCGCGGCTTCGTTTTGTGTCTCCAGCTCACTCTCATCTATGGGCGCCACAGGAGCTCGACGCTTGGTATATTGATTCCATAACTTGCGTTGATGCTTCTGTTTTGCCATATTTCAATACTTTGCCATATTTCATGGAGCGCTATAACTTATTCCATGAAAGGCCAGAACTGAGTCCAAGAGCTCGAAGTGGTGTACGAAACAGCACTGACAACCGAGCGAAAACGCGCGCAACTTAAAGGGACACTAAAGGCAAATATTAGGTCGACGTTGATTGTTGAAATAGTGGTCCAGAAACCTCGTAGTGCTACTTTTATGCCAAGGAAGTGCTTATTTTGAAATAAAATCACGTTTTAGTGGTCCGCATCGCGTTAGCGCATTTCAAATCACCCGCCTGAAAGCGGTATTTCGCACGTCACTGTTGCCGTGCCCAACGTTGCCCGCCTTTTCTGCGCGGCGGCGTGTACTGACGGCGTGCACCATTCGGGCATCCGGCAACATCACATGCATGCGGAATTTTGTCGAACTTTCTGTCAGAGCGACTTTCACGAGTGCGCAAAACAGACGCGGCAGTACGCGATACCAAAACTACCACTGAGACGCGACCGCGTGAGCGAAGTAGGGCGCCGGGCGAAGCGAAGTTCGGCGAAAACGGAACCGTTGAAGCACGCGCGCCGTTCCCCATGGCAACGCCAAAGAGGTTCTTTTTTCCATGAATCAAACAGAAACGAACAAACACCAATTTATTACGTCTCTTGATGCACGGAAGGTACTTTTTTTATTACTGCTAGTTTGATTATTAGTGATTAATTGTAGGCAGACATACGCCATCAAGATCATTTTGAAAATTTGCCGTTCGTGGCGCTCAACGTATGATACATTTAGGTTAATTTCTCGGTAAGTAGGGCACTGCTGTTGATAATATTGCCGTTTTAGACGTTGTCATACATTGAGCTTTCATTCTGAAATAAATTGTTATTTGCCTTTAGTGCCCGTTGAACTGTTTCTTTTGCTTTCGACGCCCGCTTGAGCTCATTTAACGTTCCGTTATTCGATGTTCTTGCAAAAACTTCGTTTGTTTGCCATATATGCTAAGGATTCTTGGGTCAGTCGCCCTGTACGCGCTTAAAGACGAAAAGAAAAGAACAGTTGCGCGCGAAAATACGTGTTACCCAGTATATATTGAGTTGCTTTAATTTATTACTCCTGAGCCCCGTGGAATTGCTAGAACGAATGCTTAGCCAAGTAGTCTCCCAATAGAGATAGAAAAAAACGGCGCTAGAAGACGGAGAACAACGCGTGTTTTGTGCTTCTTTGGTTGTGTTCCGTTTTGTTATCGTTATTTTCTTTTTGGCGTTGTTTTTCTTACCCTCGGTTGGCTAGGTCAAGCTACTCTCATTTAGTGCCTATTGTCTACATATCGACGGAAGTGACCTATATGCCTCGTTCAGCAGCGTAACCAAACATTTTCTAGGTGCGTGGCACTTTAGAGGCTCGGGTTGTCTTCCATCCACCGTCGCATGTAGCATGGTCACGCTGTGGTCGATACAGGCCTGATACAAAGCCTAACAATGCTCAAAGCGAGTGCGAAATAAACTGAAAAATCTAAAATGATATAAGCTATAGGAATATCCACGTATTATTCGCAATAATTTACCTGAACTCGCTAAAAAGGCTTCTCAAACATCCGGCTGATAACCGCGCCGCGCGAGACTGGGCGCCACCGCCTCGACAAGCGCGCGATTGCCGAGGGAATCGCTGGGTTGCCCGTGCTACGCACTTTCCCCGCTTTCGCAATAGTGGAGCTGCATTAAGCGCAGTATTTAGAACTACATCAAGACCTACACGACCACGTCATTAGCGCAGGATTTTACAGGGTGGCGGTGGGGGGTGTTCAACCATAACCTATGTATCTTCGCGTGTGTGTTTGTAGGTGTGCCTGTATGCAAAAATTGGACATGCAAAATTGAAAATTTTTGGTAGGGGAGGGGAGCGGTGTTGAACACCACCCGCCAACAATCCTGGTTCGTCTGGCAGCCGTATGTTGCAATCGTTCACTTCCCGCCTACAATAGGCCGTAGGCCCGCGGTCGTTTGCAAGCGCTGTTAGTGGTTCTTGCGATATTGTGCGTTCGTATCTGCTCGCGTTTGCGAGGTGCTGGTGGTGGTGAGAACTTTATTACAGATATGCAGGGTTCGTACAGAATATTTGACTGAAAATTCAAGGAGTTTTCAAAGATTTCAAGGATGAGAAATGGCAAAATTCAAGGAGTGTTAGCAAAATTTTATTCACTTAGAAGACTTATGGAATCAGCGCAATTTTCGCATGGATTTCGTTTTCCACAGAAGCTATCTCCAGCTCCCTTTCTTTAGCAGTTGACGAAAGCTGTTTGCCTTGAGTTAGTAGGCAATGTCGTTTTTCGCTTCAGCTTCTTCCGAAAAACGGTCCGCAGATTCCAGCAGGCACTTGAGAGTTTTTTGAAGCTTTGAGTTCCTTCCGTGCATCTTATCAAGCTCTTGCTCGAGCTCTTTTCTCTTTGAAGCTGCCTGCCGTGATAGTGCTTGTTTCTTTTGTTCGTCTAGGTATGCAGCGTACCTATGCCGGGCTTGGGGCACTGACGCCTTCAACTCTTTTGAAATCGGAACGTTCAGCAGGCCACCATGGCTTTTCACAGATAACTCGTTGAGAAATATACGACATCTCTGCCAAATTCTCGACCGCAACCTGCTTGTTGATGCTGAAGCCTCTTTCCACTGAGGCCTGCCCATGGCTCAGGAGGAGAAGTAGTTTCACCACAGCCCACAACTGCGAGAATGAAGCATCGAGCTTCAGCAGCCGCACGAAAAAACTGTCAAGACGTTCATGATCTTTTTCATAGTTTTACAGTTGATGCCGTTTTTCTAGACAAAACTGAACGGACTGTGTGCACACAATGTCGCGTTTGTGCTCAGAGAGAAGCTTGTTGTCGATTAGGCAGTTAAGCACAATTTTTAGCTTCCCAAGGCACGTGTCTGTCTTGGACATCTCTGTGGGGTTCACGAGGAACTTGTTCACGAGGAACTTCCGGCACTCGTACCTAAACTCAAAAATACACTTGGCGCTCGCTTTGCAGCATTTCAAAATCTTCTCAGCTGCACGTCCAACATCCACCTTTTTAAGTTCTGTGTAAACGGCAGCATCTTCAACATCAATTCGCAGCAGCTTCGTGATGCTGTCATTACAGATCACTTTACGAACCTTGACAGAAGGCTCCTCAGAACACTTTCAAGTTCTTTTGCCAGCAAAAACTTCTTCGGATAATCACTCTGAAAAACAGTCAGGAAAGGCTGCACAACCATGGCAACATACAGGGAAAAGTTCAGTTTTGCAAGTGCAAGCTGGTCATTTAGAAAAGCACTGACGTTTTCATATGCTCTGCATTTTGGCACGGGCAGCCTGCGGCCACTCACTGCTTCAGTGCATTCCTTCAAGTGCTCCCATGTGGCCAGGGCTCTTTCCAGTACGGGCACGTTCTCGATCCAACGGTGAGATACAAAAGGAAGTGGAAACACACTGCTCCCTGTTTCTCGAATAAAATCTTCTCGCCTGGGTGGTGCATCATGAAATAGTGAGAATAAGCTGGACAAATATGTGTCAACTGGCCAGCCCGTTGCATGCATTCCAGCTTTGTAGGCATTATGCACTGTGTGAAGGCAACACGATCCAATATCCAAACACTGAACTTGAAAGTCATTTTTCATGTGCTGCTGGAACTTGTGGAAAAGGCTCCAGTTGACATTAGGGCCATCCATGGAAAGCTGAACAATTTTGCTCATCGGAAAGGATGCCAGCGCTTCCGTCAAATTCTTCATGAGGTCGTCCGCTGTGCTGTGGCCCATGAATGCCGATGTCACATACCTTGTTGTCACCTCAGAATTGTTCCACAATCTCACGTGAACATCTAACTGTTTCTGTTGCAGGTATTCGTTTAACGTTTCATCAAAAAGGACAACAAAATGTTCAGATTTCTCCATCATGTCCAAGACTTGAGAAGCGAAAAATGGGCGCAGACCATGGCACGCGACGTACGCGCTTTTTTTTTTCCGAACAAGTGAAGCTTCTCGCGATATCGCTATCGGGAAACATCTTTCGGAACAACTCGGAAACTGATCCGCTGGAGCTGTACGAGTAGTGTGAAGACACAACTTTCATCGTCCACAAAATTTCGGCTTTAATCACGGAGTCATGCCTTCTGCAGTTTTCGTCGAGGGTCGCAGCTCGAGAGGATGTTTCCGTGTTTTCCCGCTGTGAAGTCGTTTCTGTGGCGTTTGCCGCCTGCAAAAAACTCGTGACGGAAGAGCAGCCCTCGCCTGCCGCAACTTTGTATCGGTGCTTGGCACTTTTCTGATGGCTCTTCAACGCCGACTCCCCCATTGTTGCAATGTCGACCGACTTCTGACATACTGCGCACTTCGCACGATTAAGGGTCGCTTGTCTCCGGCCTCACCCAGTGACGATATTCGCTGTGCTCCAGCCACGCAGACTGAAACTTCCACTTTCCGCCTGGCATCCTGTCAAAGTAAAGTTGCAGGCATTGCACACAGCACAAACGCGAACTTTTGCCGAGAAATGACGCGCGAGGCCTACGCACGGACCGAGTATATCGAGCACAGACCGACGGACCGTTACTATAACTTGCGTTGGATTGGATTGGATTTCTGGCTCGCATTTGTTGCCAGACGACGCAGGCGCTGCCGGTTTCGAAAACCGAAACTTGCTGCTATTGCTCTCATGTCAAGACTACATGTTTTCGCGAACATTCCTGAGTAAACGCGTTTTCGAAATCAATGCGACTTACAGAAATACGTCGTTTATTTGCTATATTGAAGCAAAGTCCACTAAAATTTCAAGGATTACAAGGAGCTCACTTATATCTAAGGAGTTTCAAGGGCCCTTGAATTAATGTTATCAAATTCAAGGACACTCAAGGATTTCAAGGGTCTGTGCGAACCCTGGTTCAAATGAGAGCGCATAAGACCCCGAAAGGTCCCGGCAGACTCGGCGACATCCTCAGTCCGGGACGTCATAGGACGATGCTGCTGCTTTACTCCGCAATGAGGGCTTGTTGGGCCCCGAGGTCCGGCTAGCAAAGCAGGCTCGCACCCAGGTACTTTCGAGTAGGGTTGGGGATAGGAGGAGGGGATGTCTTTTGTTCATCTGGCAGGCCGACACCATGTGGAATATATCGGCTGTCTCTCCACACTCAAAACATTTTAGAAAAAGTATTGTCAATGTACTGTAGAAGCTCACAGGGATGTAGAAGGGCTCCGAAAGTTCCAGAGCCCTTTAATGCTTGAGCTTCAAGATAATCACAGTTTCACTGGAAAAAATAAATATTTCACTCCTCGTATGACCTGCAGTGAGCTGAAATATGTGAGGTTGGAGACAGCGCAGATCGGGGCGTCGATGGCTGCGATCGGCGCTGACTAACACTCCTAGGTTTAAATGCACATATATACCCCACAAAATGGACGGGAGAATGTCCGCCGCCGTAGCTCAGTGGTTGAGCACCGGACGCGGTATTCGAAGATCGTAGGCTCGGTCTCTGCCGGCGGCAGTTATCTCTTCGTATAGTTTCTTCCCATTTGCACCCTAATTACGTACTACCAAATGCACCTCCTATACTTTCCTTGGCATGATTCTCCATTAGTTTTCATTAATATTGTGTCTTTCCAAAAAAGAAAAAACAACGCCTTAAAGAGACACTAAAGAGCAAAACGATTTTTCTCATATTAATAAAGTATTCTTTCACGATACCAAAACCGCCACGCTTGCTGCGAGAAGACGCTTAGTAAGCGAAGAAACGCACAAAAACAAAATGTGCGTGGCGACGCCACCTTGAAGTTTCCGCACCATTTGCCGTGACGTCACATGTTTTGACGGTGCCTACTAGGTAAAACGTAGTTCCTAATCGGTAAAAATCAAGTACATTGTCCTCTGAGGGGGCGATAGACATAACATACCAAGTCTGGGGTAATTTTGTTGATACAATGGCGCCGAAATACAATACACTTTGGAATCTGTGACGTCGCGCAGGGAGATTTCGGCGCGAAATTTAAAAATTAAACTTGGAACTTGATTTTCTCCTCTACTATTGAACATGTTATGACAAAATTAACGACATTAGAGTTCTCAGAGCACAATTTATCGATCTGAACCGATTCATTATTTCTTTTTAGTGTCCCTTTAAATGTCATCTTCTTTCCTACCTTTAGTAGTAGTGCGAGCTCTTGGAACTGTGAAGCAATATCCTTCCTGACTTGTTTGTACCGCGGCGAGGAGACCGCACTTTTTAAAACTCTTGGGCCGATCGCCCGGACGTCTCGTTGACGATAGCCGGATTATCTCGACTGAAAGCCCATATCTTCTCTCTGGGAAATCCGGATGTATCGTTTGACATGCCAGAATAAGAGCGCTGGAATTTGGTACAAAATCAGTTGAAGGCCGCCCACAACGGGATCAAAGCCCATTTGATGCCTCATAAACGTTTATATTCAGTGACTATGATAGGACTGCAGGGAGTATCGTGGAGTCTTATGGTTACAATAAAACGTATTATGGGTTGAGTGCTAGAAACACTTGCCAAAGTTATGAGTTCGCACATTCATTCTAGAAGCTAGTGGTATATTATATTTAGGATGCAACCACCGAAACAAAGCACACATTGAATAGCGTACCATGGATTTTTTTCCATAGACCAAATAATCTCGGCTTTCCACTGGGCTCACAAGTTCTGTAAGTATTGTCATTTTCTCCCGGATCTTGATCACTTCGGTGCACATGCATATACTTGTGAAAAAAAATCACACCATCTCCCGCTAAAGGGGACCATGATGCGATGCGAAGCAGCGTTTCGGCATGTAGAGCCCGCGTTTGAGAGGGGGAGTGGAGAGGGGAGGGGCAAGGAAGAGAGGGAAAGGGGAAGTAGAGAGGGGGAGGTGAGAGATGGGAGGGGAAAGGGGGAGGGGCAGAGGAGGGGAAATGGGAAGTGGAGAGGGGGAGGGGAGAGGGGGAGGGGTAGAGGAGGGGAAATGGGAAGTGGAGAGGGGGAGGGGAGAGGAGGAGGGGAGAGAGGGCTAAGCGCGTGCGCAGTAAGGGTGGTCACGCCAAACACCACCACCGGATTCAACTCCGCTATAAGATGCTTCACATCTAAAAATGTGGACACCACATATGAAAGAGTAGACTCGAAATAAAAGGCATATTTTATTGTCTCAGAATACAGGTCCGATATGTTACAAACAACAAAATTCAGCAACGTTGATTATTAATGCTCCTCAGACACTTTCTGTGTACCTTGCAATGACATCTGACATTCGCTAGGAACGTCTCGACAAGAAAAAATTGCAGGGTAGACACTGAAACAAAAATATATAGTCATGCCGAATGACTTGCATACTTGGCATTGCGCACGTGTCCTGTGATATGAAATTTGATACAGTGGCAACTCCTGAATCCAATTCATACATCCACGAAGCATCTGCCTGCTGGCTGGGGGTAATATGCTAGTTAAAGAGTATTAATGGCTGTCTACATATTCAGGGTGGATGATATAAGCACTTAAAATGTACTGATGGGCTAGCTGGTGAGCCATGATTTTCGAATAGGCAGCGCACAAAAGGGCAACGAACACGTACACAAAAAGCACGCGCTTCCGAATAGTACTGCAACGGTCTCAAAACATTCTCTAGTTGGAGCTGCAGTCATTGCGGAATTGAAGCATACTTTGCCATCGATTGTACTGCTACAGAACTGACGCACAGGCTTAGCTACTAGCTGAGTGAATACGCTTATGACACCAAAGAGTCCCTCGTAGGGCAAATCTCTTCCCGCATATGTCACACACATGAGGTCGCTCGCCAGTGTGGGTTACAAGATGCTTATACAGAGTACTTCTGTCCGCGAATGCAGCAGGACAAAGATGGCAGAGACACGGCTTCTCGCCCGTATGCGTACGGCTGTGCGTTGCTAGTGCTTGTTTAGAACTGAAATTGCGGCTACAGGACTAACATTTAAACATCTTTAGCCCCGAGTGACTAAGCTTATGGCGCGAAAGGTTTCCCCTCGCAGTAAATGTCTTCCAACACACATCGCACCTGTGTGGTCGCTCACCGGTGTGGGTCAGAACATGTTCCTTCAGGGTACTCCTGTCCGCGAATGCAGCGGGACAAAGGTGGCACAGGCACGGCTTCTCGCCCGTATGCGTGCGGGTGTGCCTGGTTAGTCCTTGTTTCAAATTAAACGCGCGGCCACAAATGTGACACCTGAACTTCCTTACACCTGAGTGAGTGAGCTTATACTGCGAAAGGTTGCAGCTCGATCTGAAACTCTTCCCACACATGTCGCACGTGTACGGTCGCTCGCCGGTGTGGTTTATAACGTGTGTTTTCAGCGTAGTCAAGCGCGCGAACGTAGAGGGACACAGGTGGCAGACGTAGGGCTTCTGGCCAGTGTGCGTACGGGCGTGGCTCTGGAGGTAGTCTTTCCGGGAAAAAGTTTGTCCGCACACGTGGCAGGCGACCGTCTTCTTCCCCGAATGAGTCAGTCCGTGGGAAGCGAGGTGCGATTTCCTGGCGAATCTCCTTCCGAAGACGTTGCATTTGTGCGGTCTTTCGCCGGTGTGGGTAAACATGTGCCTCGTGCGACTCTCACTGCTGGTGAATGTGGCCGGGCACGACGAGCATTCGAAGGGCCTCTCTCTCGTGTGAGTGCGATTGTGGATTACCAGATTCCTCTTTTGCGCGTATTTCCTACCGCACACGTCGCAGGCGTACCGTTTTTCGCGTACGTGAGCGAACATGTGTGTTCGGAGATGCGACCTACGCTTGAAGGCCTTTTTCCAAACGCCGCACTGCAACGACCTCGTGGCCGCACGCTTCCCATCTGTTTCTGGTTGGGAAACACTGACCTCGTCAGGTGACCTGCGATTAAACGATTTTTTTTCATTCACATGATGTTACAGCGATTTGGCACACAAATAAGGCACCGGCTACTTAGCTCGCAAACTGATCGAGCATACAAGACAACAAGTAAACACACTGTTAAGGAGGTGTTTAATAGACGGCACTCAACGACAATGCGTAATGGCGACAATCACGGCAAGGGACGAACTCCCTGCGCGAGAGGCGTCCTCTCACAACCAAAGAGGACGACCCACTACGAGGCGCTGTAGCGGGCAACTCATTACTTTGTTCCAAGGCTTCTCTACAATTACCCCGGGTACGAAGAGGGAGCCGCCCGACGACCTAACATCTGGTCACTATGAGCGCGTCATTGTAGGCCTTGAGGCGCTCCATGTTGTCAATGTCGTGCCCTCGATGGCGCATGTCTGAAGATGGTTCGATGGGTTCGATCAGGTAGCTGACCGCGGATGTGCGCTCGACGACACGGTAGGGGCCTTCGTATTTGGCAGAAGTTTTGACGAGAGCCCACTTGCAGTGGTAGGGACGGAGAGCCATACGAGCGCTCCAGGAAGGAACATGGGCGCAGAAGTGGTGGTGCCATCACGAATGCTCTTCTGCCGCTCTTGTTCATGCGTCGTAAAGGTCTTGGCAAGCTCGCGACACTCTTCAGAAAGCCTGGCTGTGTCAGAAATAGGCGCACACTCCGACGGATCCGGCTTGTATGGAAGTATCGCGTCGATGGTATGCGACGGGTACCTTCCGTACAGTAAGAAGAAGGGTGAAAAACCAGTAGTGCTGTGAGGGGCGGTGTTAAGGGCGTAGGTGACGAAAGGCAGAATGGCAACCCAATTTGTGTGATCGGCGGCGACGTACATTGAGAGTTGTCGCCGATAGTGCGGTTAAAGCGTTCGGTTAGGCCATGCGGCTGCGGGTGGTAAGCAGTAGTTTTGCGGTGAACAGCATTACACTCTTTGAGAATGGCTTCGGCGACTTCGAACAGGAAGACACGGCCTCGATCGCTGAGAAGCTCCTGGGGTGGACCGTGACGCAGCATGAATCGGTGTAGCAGGAAAGAGGCAACATCGCGCGCTGTAGCCGCTGGGAGGGCGGCGGCTTCGGAGTACCGCGTTTAATGGTCAACAGCGACGATGGTCCAGCGGTTCCAGCCGACGCCAGAGGACGTGGTCCATACAAATCGATGCCCACGCGCCCAAACGGACGGTTAGGGCAAGGTAATGGTTGTAGACCGGCTGGCGACACGTGCGTTGAAAGTTTTTGGCGTTGGCAATCGAGGCAGGAGCGAACAAACTACTGCACGTAGCGGTACATCCCTCGCCAGAAGTATCGTTATCGAATGCGGTGGTAAGTTTTGGATACCCCAGAGTGCGCGCATTGCGGATGAGAGTAGAAGGACTGACATATTTCAGAACGCAGACTGCGGGGTATCACTAGTAGCCACTGGTGGCCGTCGGCGTTGTAATTGCGTTGGTGCAGTAGGTCGTCACGAATAGCAAAATGGTGGGCTTGACGATCCAACGCGCGAGTGGACGGTGTTGCCGACGGATCAGTGAGCAGGTCGATCAGCGAGGCGATCCATTTATCCATGCGCTGTTCGGTAGCGATGGTGTGAACGTCAATGGAGGAAGCAGCAATGAAAGATACTGAGCCGGGGGCATTGTCGTCAGCAAGGGGGGGGGGGGGGGGCGAGAGGGTGTCAGCATATGTAGCCGGCACACCCGCTTCAAGGAACGGGGGTCTAGCGGCGGCTTCGGCGTAACTCATTGAGGCAGCAGCAGGAGTTACTTGGGGCGTCCTGGCGTAACTCCGGGGCGCATGAGCCGGAGGTTACGGGTGGTACTCAGGCATGACCTCCGCAATTTCCTGCTCAATCGCTCGGCGGAGAGGACGAGGAAGGGTGGTCGACGACTGTTAAACGTGCGGCGGGTGGGCAAAGGCGAGGACGGAGAACTCTCGTGCAATTTCCTCGCGCACGAATGACTTGACTTCTGCCAGCAACGCGGCCTGGTCAGATATTGCCGCCAAGCCAGCAAGCTCTGCGTCGCGTGATGGGGAGCGACGGGTCATCGAACGCTGCCGGCGGAGCTCCTCCTAGCTCTGGCACAGCGTTATGACCTCGGCCACTGTGCCAGGGTTTTTGGCGAGCAGCATGGTGAAGGCATCGTCGTCAATGCCTTTCATTACGTTCCGGATCTTGTCAGACTCAGACATGGTTCCGTTGGCCTTCATACACAAGTCGAAGACGTCTTCGATATAACTTGTGAAAGATTCGTCGGCCTGCTGAGCACGTTCGCGTAAGCGCTGTTCTGCTTACAGCTTACGAACTGCTGGGCAGCCAAAAACGCTGATGACGGCGGTCTTGAAATCGGACCAAGTCGCAAAATCGGACGCGTGGTTGTTGTACCGCAAGTGTGCTACGCCGGCGAGGTAGAATACCAAGTTGCTTAACTTGCCTTCTTCGTCCCATTTGTTGGGGATGCTGACGCGCTCGTAAATTACGAGCCAGTCCTCCACGTCGGTGCTATCGGCGCAAGTGAAGATAGGTGGATCGCATATACGGGGGACACCGGGACATGTGCTCGTTGCGAGAGGAGGCGTTTGCTGGGCGGCGTCTTGAGACATGGTAGATGGCAGGGTACGGGATCGAAGCTCCAGGGGCATTGAATGGGAGCAGAGCACTCTCCACCAAATTTTTAAGGTGTTTAATAGACGGCACTCAACGACAATGTGTAATGGCGACAGTCCCGGCAAGGCATGAACTCCCTGCGCGAGCGGCGTCCTTCACAACAACCAAAGAGGACGACCCACTAGGAGGCGCTGGAGAGGGCAACCCATTACTATGTTCTAAGGCTTCTCTACAATACAAACAGTAGGGTATAGAGAAGATAAAACACACAACTGCCTATAATATGATAACTGTTGGGGTTTTACGTCCCAAACCTACGATATGATTACGAGACGCCGCAGTGCAGTATTGCGAAAATTTTTACCACCTGGTGCTCTCAACATTGGCGTAAATCTATGCACATGGGAGTATTTCATGTCCAAGAAAGTGCGGCCGCCGAGGCCATGATTCGATCCTGCGACCTCCGGGACAGCAGTAGACCACCATAACCACTAGACTACAGCGGCGGGTGAAAAATACATACATGTAAAATAACAGCACGATAACGTAAAGGAAAATGTCCGAAATACAACTACTAAAGTTCCTAATAACGTCTCTGGTCATCGTGGAGCTCAATCTTCGTATCTGGCACACATAGCAATCAACACATCACGACTAAAACACAGATATAATAAGGAGGACATACATACAGTACGTGTCCTTAAAGTATTAGGAGCATAAATGCCTCAATGATGGCCACCGATGCCGCTGGCTCCAAGAAAGCGTTTCAATGCTTTTAATGCTTACCTAAGGCTGCAGTCGGCCATGGGCCCAGAAATTACTGAACGGTCTGCAGTCTAATGCCATTAGTTCTTATTTATACACTGGGAATTATAAGGGCATCTTAGAAAGAAAGGAGGGTAATTTTTTTGAAGGGCTCGCTCCTTTGCAAGACACAGCCAAATAAATCCAACAAATAATTAGGCAGAAGAAAGCGTGGGGGACATTAATTGATGTGTTTAATTGTGGTGTAGTAATTATGGTATAATTGAACATGAATTAAAGTATCGGTGAAGTTCCTTACGTTGTAGCTGCATTGGTAGCGCATCGGACACGTAGCTCGAAGTTTGGAAGTTCGGATGCCACTGACGGAAAGAGTGATTTTTCGTCGACTTTAATTTCTTTCAATTTACGTCATAATACTAATACAGTTAAAGGCAGCAATTAATAACCCCTTTGCTTAGTGAATTTGGGAGAGTTATCGCAGAAATGATGAGCGCTCTGCATCTCGCTTATAAAAACAACCACGAGAGCACCAGAGACATACAGCTATTTCCACCTGCTTTACTAGCTCTCTAAATGCGATGAATGAGGCCACTGTGTTTCAGAGTGGGCAAAAGCAAACTCTTGCGAGATGTGCTCTCCTGCTAGAATGATCACCATCAAAATTAACGTATAGACTCGCATAGACGAGTACTTTCAAGTGGGCATACCGAAACTGAGAGACAACACAATGCAACAAAGAGGAAGAATCCAGCGAAAAGATATCGAACCGATGCATGCTGTGTGATAAAAGGACGTATTGTAAATGCCTGCCAAATATCCACATGCTTGAACCTGCCAAGTTCCAGTGATTGTTACAGGATTCAAAAGGTAGGTCAAACAATATGGAAAGTATAAAAGAAAACTCCGCGAAATACAAGCGGCCCGTTCTGCAAAATACTAACGGCCCGTGTACTGTGCGATGTGAGTGCACGGTAAAGAATTCCGGATGGTCGAAATTTCCTGAACCCTGCACTACGGCATGCATCATAACCGAATTGTGCCTTTGGCATGTAAGATCCCAAGATATTATTAAGAGATGACTCTATGCAGGAATGTGCTGGGCATCAGAGCTTAAGTCGTAGTAGGAGCGACAGCCGAGACAAGTGACCGATTGTGCAGTACGCTTGAATTCACAGGGGTGTAGAAAAAATGGTGCTCGCTTTTGTGATGGCGGTGCGCAATTACGGACACACGTAGACAATGGCGCATTTTACAAATTTGGTCTAGAAGCAATAGAACATATTTTATTAGATTGCCAGGCATACAGAGATGAAAGAACTTGTCTCTAAAGTAGAATAGGCTTGACTTCCCAAGCACCGCTAGATCTCGGGAATATACTCGGACCTACGTCTTCTCCTTCTCAGCAACGTAAAATTTTAAAATTTCTGTTCCGATTCGTCGAGGACATTTACCAAATTGATAAACTGTAATTTAACTTACATCAGCACCATTACGTTGTGACATGTACATACCACGATCATATTATCTTCTTTTTTTTCTCCTTCTCCTTTTCTGCCCTCCTCCTCCTAGGGCCTTTCTGTCCTCACTCCCCTCCCCTATACAGAGTAGCATGTAGGCGCCTTTAGGTACGCCGGCAGAATTATCTGTTTTTCAATAAAGAGCTTTCTCTCTCTCTCTCTCTTTCTGGTCTAGATAAGAGAAAGCTGCCCGGCAGCATGTAAAGGGAGCACTTCGTCCAAATTACGAAAAAGGTGAGCCCCTTACCCGAGGCTATACGGTACAACCTGTGTTAGCTTTATAAGGTCAGCTTGGGGACGCATACAAAATGTCCACGTCTGAAATGTCGCAGCAGACTGTCAAAACTGATGCTACGTTTCATTCCGGTGCCGCTAGAACAGGCCCAGGATATTATCACTTCAGAGGTGTAATAGAGACACCAAGATCCTGTGATGCTATGTCTGCAAGAACTTTGACAGGATATATGGTGCTTTGGCATTGATAGTGTTGAAATCAATCAATAAGTGTCAATTTTTAATCGGGCATTCACTTTCAGGTAATGTGAAATTACTAATTTAGCATTTTTCTTATTAATCTAAAGCATAGGTGTGCGGAAACGTAGAACAATGGAAAACATACCCAGAATAGAACAGCAATATGTAGACAGATGCCAAAATCAATTTTAAATCACCCGCACACCAAATTTCGTACAACATTTCAGCAACGCATGACGCCCACAGATTACTAAGCGTTTGTCCGGTGTCAATGCAGCGGGACCTTGCCCTCTATTCGCACTGCCTGTTCCTTCAGAGCGCGGGACAGAGCTAGATTCCTTCCGACAGGTCCGGCTTCTGGCTCTCATCATACCTCGATTCCTGTAATAAAATGGTGCAGACATCACCAATATTAGCTCTACATTAGCAAGATAGCGCACAGAGTAGAGAACGACGCAATTATTGCGAAATTGCGCGTTGGCTCGTTTTGCGTCTCGGTTGTCATGAATACAAATGAACCACGTTATCACGTATATGCCGTCACAATGTGCCGTCATTAGCCTGTTATTTCGTAAACATGAGCAATACCCATTGAAGTGCGCCCTGCAATCCGCCTCGGACTGGTTGCTCCGCCGTTTAGTTCATAATAGGAACATTGCAAAAGGAAGTAACCTCGTCCTTTATGCATTTGCCTAAAATGATCCGAAGGCGAAATCCACGCTCTTTTATTTTCTTCTCCTTAGACAAACCGCCACGGTAGTCTAGTGGTAAAGGTGCTCGACTGCTGACGCGAAGGCCGCGGGATCGAATTCCGACCGTGGCGGCCGTACTTTCGATGGAGGGGAAAATGCTTGAGGCCCGTGTTCTTAGATTTAGGTGCACGCTAAAGAACCCCAGCTGGTAGATATTTGCGGAGCCCTCCACTACGGCGTCTCTCATGAACATATCGTGGTTTTGGGACCGTAAACACCTGCATTTGTTTACGTCTCCGTCGACTGTATTGATTCCATCCTCCCCCCTCTCTGAAAGCTTTCTGCACACTGTGTGATGTTGCACTGTTTCTAGTGGTAGCGCGCCGCTTTGGGCTAAGAAACTAGCGCGACATAATGGACATCAATGATGTTTTGCCATCCATCCATCCATCCCTCTTAAAAAAGGGGGAATGGAGGCACTGGAAACTTTCTGGACCTCATGTAGCTTTCCAGTGCCACCCACTGACCTCCATTAAAAAGGCTGGACGGCGCATCTCAGCTCTGCGAGGCGGGCGCTTGTGAAGCCACCGGAGGGTCCGCTGTTTGTCCCGGAAGCTGGCGTCTTCTGTCCGTCTCAGTCGCGCGATTCAAATATTCTCGGGTGGCAGCTGTTGTTATGATCGTTTTTCTTTTTTTATTTTTTGAAACTCTCCGATTATGCTTCATCTTAGACGCCGACGAACACTACACGAAAGACGACAGACGCCGTGCCGACACCGTCCGAATACGGCGGAGTGCTGCAACGTACAAAATGCGTAAAAAGTAATGCAACTTTGAGGTTCTTACGCGTGAAATGTCTTCCCTGACGACTTTTCCGGTCGATTCGTAGAGTTTACTGCGCTACAAGCAGGTATTTCTTTAAAAAAGAAGAGAGAAGCTATTTTCCGGGACAAAAACGCGGGCTTCCGGTGGCTTCACGCCCGCGTGCTCGATGCGCCATCCAGCTCCTCCTAGTGGAGATCAGTGGTGCCACGTGGATCAGCGCATGTTTGGCCAGACGAATGTGTCAAATTATGCTACGTCATCATGATGCCATCATAACGTCAGAAAGTGTGGCGACCTGTGACGTGAAGATGACTTCAGTGCATGATGACGATTTTTTTGCATCGCTCGTGCCGAGGCCGCCGCACCTGACGGTCCCTTTTCACATTTTATGAGGCATCTAAGGCTTTCGCTTAAGTACCGCACGTCACCACAACTCTTTAGGCAGGCACAGAGGCGCTCGACCGAATGCGACTCGGGCTTTTCAAAGTTGCAGCACGTACAGTGACCACCATGTAACTGTCGAGGAGTAGTTCCTAGGCATTCCGAGAAGGGTACTGAAGAGACGTCCAAATTGAATTGGCTTTGCACATTCGGAAAATCAGAAGTGCTCGGCTGGAAGTGATTTTAAGAGAAACAAGAGGGTCACTCCTTGCTCGTGCCAATAATAAAATTATTATTATTTGTGTGTCTTTGTGCTGTCCCTGATAGGCGACCAATAAAACAAACATTGGCATGCAGTGCTGTTAGTGCAGTGTGGTGAGCTGACTTCGATAACAGAGAAATATTCTAGCAGCCGTATTGCTAGCTCGTGGATTACGCGAAGCTCTTTCGAGCAATGTTTGGGTTGCGCAAAGCTAGCGGTATGGCTTAATTCAGAAGTGGAAGCGTCTAGGCGTATATATCCGCATAGCTTTGAGCCTATATCTACAGCGTATTGTCATCCACGTAGCCTACTGTACTTGTTAGCAGTCACAATCGGGTCAGGATGAGTTCGGGTAAGGGCGCGTCATGAAAATAGTGGCTCGACTTCAGTTCAGGCGAAAACTTCGGTTCAGACACGGTTTTCGGATTGCGTACAGTTCGATCACACATTTGCAACTGTCGGTGCGGGTCAGCTTATTTAGTTTTTACTCTCGCTAAAACAAAACAAAAAAGAGACCATATGATAACCTCACGTCTTCCACAGTGAGTATTATGGAATGTTCTACATTATTAAAGTGCCTTTTTTCAGGCAAATATAAAGTTTAGCAGTGCAAGAGCTAGGAAAGCTCGAAGAAAAATTATGCGATAGAGAACAGCAACTTTAATAAATGAGAAACAACCTGGGTTGAACAAGGAACACTACAAAACTTCGTATAGGATTTGAGAAACGTATGACGCACACTAACCCTTCGTGTGCTGTAGATGCGGCGCAATCTGGGTTCGTATTCACGCAGATTGTACTTTGAGATCCTTGGACTTTGCTGGCTGCTTGTTGACGGGTCCCTCTTTTGGCTTTGGCCATAGCTGCATGCATGAAATGAATCGTATAAAAATCACCTATCATTGCTCGACATCAGTGAGCTAGAACATGGAGTGAAAGTGATTATTGCAAGACTATCTTTCATTCGTTCTGTATCTTGGCTGTGATTGTCAGAAACGAACCACGTCAGCACAGATAGAGGAGAATCTTCCCTCACTAGGCTGTCTAAATATTCACCTGACGCCAGAAAACTCAATGACGTGCGGCACGGAATCCGTCTCATTGCTGCTCCAGCCTTCTACTTCATACCATGAATACAACAAAAAGAGAGTACGGCTGTCAAAAACAAATATTTAGGCACGCACAGGAGCACTCGAGTGGTAGCGATACGAGATTTCACTAACGCTTTGCAACTTGCGGCACGTACACTAACCATCTTGTCACAAAAGAGAAGTTGTTTCTATATACTTTCACTAGATATTGTGTCAAAGCTAGGGACAAGGGCATAGTTGGAAGTGGGTTTGAATCGTGACCACTATGTAAATTAGAAGAGGTGGTACCACCGCTGTGCTCTTCTCATGGGGGTTGTATACGGCTACTCCCAAGATGGTTCCAGTCGTGGTTGCTATAGGTTCTGCTGTTGTAGTCACCGGAAAATAAAGGCGGGCACCGAGGGATGGTAACAGAATGTGCTGTAAACGTTGTTTAGGCAGGAATACGTTCCTCAGACGGGCTTACCGATGTTTCTATAGGTGGAGGCCTATGTTCGACTAAGGCACCTTATCACAAGTGGTGTGTTAGTTTTGAAACGGTTAGTCATTTACATGGCCACGTGATGTCGCAGTCGGTACTGTCATTTACCAACGAAGAACCTGGAGAGGATCAAACGGTCATTTCACGCCTGTGAAGATCGTAACAGGGGAAAAAGGCCTGGTTTTAAAGTTACAGAAGGAAGGCTAGCAGCTAACTCTTTTGGATGGAATCTCACGTAACTCAACAAAACGCGGGCGTAAAGGAATACGGCCGCCCCAGCAAGCGACGCGGTTTTCCTGCTGTCTATCGTAACAGCTGAAAACACAACACAAAAATGCCGGCAGACTGCACTACGTCGCGCAAAGCTTCGCACCACAAAGCACGGAGCCGTCGCTGCTCGTACTCCACGTCGACCGACACGTCTACCTTCGATATGCGCGGCTTCCTCCTCGGAAGTACGCAGCCGTGGCTAAGCTACTGCGCATGCGCGGCTTGGGCAGGGTGTGCTTTATTTGGTCGCTAAACGACACGGTGCTTGCTTCCTCTTTGTTAACATGTTTTTAGGAGCTATCGCAAAATGAAACTCACAGGGCTCCTTACGCAATCGCCTAAGACGATCCAAAGGCGAAAGCCGTGTTCTTTTTCTTCGCAGTCGATGTACCGATGCTCCCACGCCCAGCTCTGAATGTTTTCTGCACGTAACGTGGTTTTTCACTTCCTCCAAGATCCGAGGCAATGCAAGCTTTCTTCACCTCCCTTTTGCGCTGCCTCTGTAACCGGTGCCTTGGACCAAGCAACGATGTCATGTGGTGACGTCATCACGTGATTTGTTGCATCGCTCGTCTTGACCCCGTCGACGCCAATGATCAATTTTCGCGTTTCATGAGGCATCTAAAGCTTTCGCCATAACAATTCTAAAGCACGGACAACGGGACACGAGAGGGTAAAAAGGATGGCAAAACCACTTTCCGTCCATCGTCGGCTGAGCGAGGGGCGAGTTTTCAAACGCAAAGCCATTCCTTCTACGTGCTACGAACACAGTCCCAGACAAGGTTGCAAGAGCGGCTATTGAATACAACGATGGCAACAATGACAATGGCATGAACACGCGCAAATTGTACATGCCAGCCAAGGCGAACAGCCGAAACTCCGGCGACCAGCGCTACGGCTTGCCGCTGGCCCCACTGCCGGAGTTGGGGCGTGCTATTTTAAAGAAAATTCCATCGCGGTTTTCGAGTGTGACGCTTATGCGGCCTAGCGAGTGTTTTCTCACTTGCCGCGTACCAAACAAACTCTATATTCGACAAGAGTCGCCTCACTTCGCAGAAAGGAAGCGCTGTTTCGAAAAAGATAGCGATATAGATAGATTTCCACAAAAGAAAGCGAACCGGCAGCGTCAGCGCCACAGGTGTAGAATAGTTTTATGACAACGGAAAACAGCAGCGCACTTCGCCTTTCCGCGCCATGTTTAATATTCATCGGGGCCAGTATACGATAGCACGCAACGGAAAATGAAGATGCCGCCATACCTGGCTTGGGACAAAGGCTTCTACGAGAACCCAGCAGGTGTGTGGACTTGACTGGAATACAGCGCACTTTTAGTGAGCCGAGGGGCGACGGGAAGGCGCGTCAGGCGACGCACAGATGCAGGTTCCGCAGCGAGACGCGCGACCTAGACTGGTAGTTACGGCCGATGTCTAAGATGCTCGATGCGCGTCGTGAGAGCGTCGCGCTCGGGCGGTTCCATTCTCGGATGGGGGTTTCGGCGGAAATTCCGTCGCGTCGGTAGCGCTTGGAAAAGTATCTAGCTCCGGCGCCAGCATCCCCTCCACCCTTCCCCGAAATTTCACAATTTTGAATTCGTATATATACACGCACACATACACATGCATGCACGAACCTACATAAAATATCCTTGAACCCCTCCGGAAAAAAATTGGTGACTAAGCCTTTGTCTTGTACATAATATCTAAGGCGGAAGTGGGGAGCACGGCGTCGGGCTTCCTTGGCGCGTTCCCTGTACAATGTATCCATGGGCAGCGCGTCCTTTATATTTCTGAAAAAAAAATGGCCTGGATTTTGCATTTGCGTATGCGGCGAAATCATTAAGTAAATGTAAATGGAAGAGTAACGTACATAATTTTTTGTTAAGGATCCAAACGTAAAACCAGTACGCGCCGCTAACATTCAAAACTGGCATTTGAGAGCTACCACACTGCCTCGTTACGGTTTACGCTGGGTAATTTCGGTTTCTTGTTGGTGTACCGCGATGACAGAAAACGTTTTCAATTGGATGTACGCGGTAACGTGATGATGATCATGATCGGTGGTTACATACCATCAGGAGAATTACACCCTTGCGGGCATATCGCGCGATGTTCACTTATGCTTGCCCGCATACAACTGCCCCCAACACGCGCACAGTTGAGCGTGCATTCACATGGTGACTCCCGAAAACTGCAGAGGTCATAGGATTTCTGGACACGGCAGATGATGCGCAACAGTAGTCCATCATGTTCATAGTAGAGCACTGCACGGGCTCGGGCCTACCCGGAAACCCTGGTCCGGCCCGGCCCGTGGGCCGGGCCGGGCCGGGTAAAGTAGTTTTCACGGCGGGCCCGGGCCGGGCTCGGGCCTGAAGCTCCGGGCTTAGGGCCGGGCCCGGGTTTGAGGTGGCGGGCTCGGGTCGGGCCGGGCTTGGACTTTGTTCGGTTCTTAAATGGACACTATAGTGAAGCACTGAATCGTTTTAGACTGATAAAGTCTGCGCTAAGAACTCGAATGTCATTCATTTCGCCATCATAAGCCTATTGTCAGACTAGAAATTGAAGGTAAAAATTCCATTTTCTAAATTTCGCTCTGAAACTCCGAGCTTGACGTCACAGGTTTCAAACTGTATTTGTCGTCGACATTGGGAACATTGGCTCTACAAAATTTCCTGACACTTGGTATGTTAAGTCTATGGCCCCGTCAGAAGTCAATGTACTTCATTTTTAGAGATTAGGAACTACGTAAACCTCATTAGACGCCGTCAGAATCTAAGATGTCACGGCGTCTGCTGCGCGAATTTCAAGGGGGCGTCGCCACCCGCATTTGTCTTTTTGAGAGTTTTCTCACTTACCAAGAGTCTTGGCCCCGCGAGCATGGTGACTTAGGAATTGTTTTGCTCCTTGCATATCGGGCTACTTGATTTATCTAAATCGGCGCGAGCTAAAAGTAGATATACCAGGGGCTTATACAGTTAACATGTCGTTATTCTGTGCTTTATTTGCATTCGCTGTGAATTTATATCGCGAATGTTATTCTGTAATCGCAGTAATAAATGTAATATATATATATATATATTATATATATATATATATATATATATATATATATATATATATATATATATATATATATATATATATATTATATATATATATAGTTAACTTAAGGCAAGAGCGATCACAGAGCTGCAAAGCGGGGAAACGTTTTTGAAGTTTCCAGCCCTCCCCTAAAAGGAGAGGACTGCACGGAGTCACGTTACATAGAATTCCTACACAGACACATTCTTTCTCCGTAGCTCCGTCACGGCCCCCAGTGGTCATGTGACGCGAGACGAACATGCATACTTTGCTTTGTGTGCCCAATTTGTTAAGGTTTTAACTTTGGCCTTTTTCCGCTATATCAGGGGTCTCAAACCCACCTCAGCTAACGGGCCGCATTCACGAAAATTTACTCCCGCAAGGGCCAGGACAGTAACGCAGCTAAATGTACGCGGGAGGGGGGGTGAGGAGGGGAGGGTCTAGGTCGTATCAAATGTCAGCTAACGTTGCCATTTAAAAGAAGAGCTTTCCGAAGTAAAACCTCGCTGATACGAATCTCGCGGGGTTACCAAAAATATTCGTATCATCCGAAATTCGTGTCACCAGAAAGCATGGAAAATTAGTATGCGACGAAAGAAAGTTGGCATACGTTTTGGTTTACTGTTTGTCAGGGCCGCAGCGACGTCATGAACAGCTCTGAATGATTGCCAGTAAAGTTCTTAGACGTCAACGAGCATACTTGTACTCGTAAATATACAGTTCATGCGCGCGTGTGTAATTAATGAACCAGATGTGTTGTGCCCCGTGACCGCTAGTAGCCGCTTCCTAATCTTACTACGCTTTTTTGCATGACATCAGAGTACTGCGGCGAGAGTGACTTAAGAAGCGCTTTGCACACGATAGAGGCCAAGCTCCTTCGCCAAGACGGTCCGCTTCGTCTCTTGGCGTCTTCGTCCACCTTTATTGTGGCTTCATGACAGACCCGCAGCCCAAGTTTTAGTCTTGTTCCATAGAACGCCTGATTGCGGGGACATGGCTTGCGTCTACGTGGCAGGCACGCGTGTTAAAGCCCGGAACACACGTACGCGTCGACGCGCTGCAACTCGTACGTGTGTTCGGGCCTTTACAGTACAAAGACGCCGCTGCCTCGAGCACAGGAGCACGTGTCAATGCGTCGGAAAAAAAAGCGAGACGTCAACGTCATCTGTAATCTAAACGCGAAGGCGCCTAAAAGCCTCACAGATTCGCGCGCACTATCTCGGACGCATAGTGGTATTATTGTAATAAACCACGGCCGCTAAATTTTTTTATTTAGCGGCCGTGAATAAACTCTATGCTCGGACGCAACGACGCACTGTTGATGGTCGAGCAGCGCGCATGCCCGCGCCCGCGCGTGACTGCCGCGTCTTCCGCGGCAGCCAGGGAAGCACCTCTTCGTACCTGTGCGCTAGCATACGTTCGTATCAAACGTCGCGGGGTGCAAATCGCTTCGCAACAACCGTACTCCAATACATTGCAGGCTAGTAGGCCTTGGCCGGGACCACAGAAAAATTCGTATCACCCCGAAATTCGTACGAGCCGTGATCGTATCACCGAGGTTTTACTGTATTCCAACAACATATCGATACCTACCTTCAGCACGACTAAAATCTGGACGTCGATTGTGAAATATAGGGTTTTGTTTCACGGTTAGGTATCAACACATGGTGGCCGCAGGGGATGCCTCGCGACAACAAAGCTTTAGGCCTGTCATCCCTGTGCAGCTTAAAAACATACTTATAAAGAAAATGAAAAAAAGGGGACGAAGACAATCATGTGCGGGCCGCGGGCCTCTAGGGAGAGGCCCACAGGCCGCATGTTTGGGTCCCCTGAGCTATACAGGCAGGCCCGTAGCCAGGAATTTTTTTCGAGGGGGCCCACTTGCTGAAAACCTTGACTATTTGAGAAAACACCTATTTTTATTATTTATGTTTGGTAAAAACACCTACTTCACAAATATTTTGGGAAGAGGGGCGGGCCCCTAGGCCCCTAGCCCCCCCCCCCCCCTGACTACGGATCTGTATACAGGTATAGTGTGAGATCTACATGATACTGCCGCAACACCGTTGTAATGTGCAGGAATAGCATAGGTTCGAACAGCATAAAGCGTGAGGCAAAATCGTCCTTTCGTCTGCCTAAACGTATTTCTAAAAGTACACGTGGTGCACACGGTTCGTTCTAATTTTTAACTAGGTTAGTGTATTCACAAAAATGTAAAAAACGTGGCTTTCTTTCTCTATCTTACTGTGGCGAGGTGCTACAATGATGAAGACAGGTGTTACATATCCAGAAGCCGGGTGCACTATTGCCTTTGTCGTTAGAACGTTTTAGGTTTCAATAAAGAGCGCAATAAAAACAAACTGAAGAGAGCGTTCCGTTCTCTGTCTCCCCTGTTTTTATTGCACTTCCTATCGAAACTGTACTCATGCTGCATTTGCATTTGCAAAAAAAAAAAAAACAGTTATGGTATACATTTGCCTAGCAAACATTCAGTGCACCCAGTAAGTCCACTCAACTGTCTCCACCGTGAGCCCCTTTTTACAAGAAATTACCGTAGCTTAAAGTAGAATTGTTAGCGAAACATTCGCCATCAAAGCGTAAATATTTCCTACTTAACACTTTGCTGTAGAGTCTATGTTCTGGCAACACCACCTATATTATTGGCTCGGGTTTCTGTCGGGCCTGATCTGCCGTCGGGCCGGGCCGGGCCGGGTAGGCGAAATTTTTTCTCGGGTTCGGGCCGGGTCCGGGTCGCGCATTGAATCACCGGGCCGGGCTCGGGCGGGTAAACTTGAACGAGTTCCGGGTCCGGGCCGGGCACGGGCCGAAAATCACGGCCCGTGCAGTGCTCTAGTTCATAGTACTCACGTGTCACAATTACACACAAGCACACTTATCACCGCATACTTACGTCTTCTCAGATTCAGTACTCCTTAATTTTCATACTCACATCTTGCTGCACACTCGTGAGTATTTACGCAAACTCACCTTCCGACCTAACGTGAGTCAGTTTACACATGATTGAGTGTGCTTGCCTATATATGCTCGATGTGCAGTACCCTTTCGTTTTATTGATTGGCCAGAACGATCACATACTACAAGACTCGTTCATACGTTGACGTTGGATAAATTGTTACAAGTTGTCTTATTAGCGTTGTTACTGCCGTCAACGTTTAATGTCGTCCAAACATGACTACGTGTTTTGCCTTACTATGTGTTGACTCCGACGCCGCCGACGGTCACTTTCCATGTTTGATGAGGCATGTCTTTTGTCGTAAATAATGGGCACAACTTAAATCACTGAGTACTCTGCTACGAGAGAATGACATGTTGTCCCTCATAACCAGGGACACCGCAGGAAGATTGGCTTAGTGTTTAGAAAAAAAATGTGTGTTCATTACAATGGCAGCGTGGTACGCCGTCCCAAAAAGATGCCATCACGCTTAGAAAAAAAGTCCGGCGGGTGTTACACTTCGTAACATGTGAAGGCGAACGCGTGGCCGCACTCATGCAAGGCAGGTGAACCACAAGATGCTTGGCTTTAAATCGACGGTTTAAACGCCTCATTCTTTCTATGCGTTTCCAAAGGTGCATGTGCAGGCTTTTCTTCTACTCTAAGTGTTTCTCAAGCTCAGCGTCCGCAATGCGGAATCCCCTTGCATTAGGCATCGTTTTCGTACGCACGCATCAGCACGAGCCTCTTCTGTAGTGGTATAGTTGCGCGGCTGGTCGCGATACGCAGGGCGTGGACGCTCCATCGCTGGTCTCTCAGCCGTCGACTAGCGCTGCCGACAGCAGCCGCCGCAGCAGCTGCTTTGGGTGTGACGTCATTGGCTCGTGCTCACGCACCCACTTTTCTCAGAACATGTGCCTGTTACTCCGAAGGTAGTTGACCGTTTATAAATTGTCGTAGGTCTCCTGCTGCAATTACAATTGCACACGGGTGGCGTAATGCGCTCTTTCCTGCCTCTCTTCCTGCTTCCCTCCTTCGTGCTTGCGCAGTACGCCACCAGTTTGCTATGAACCAACTAGGCTGCAAGAAGGTCTTACTGCAATTACACTTCCGAAGCACCCACTATACCTACACTATACATATGTAAAGCGATACGCCCACCTACGTAGCCGCACACTTGATGGACACTGTGGCTGATGATGAATTATGGCTGAGCCCCTTGAAATGGGTTGCAAGCTTTCAATCACCCACACATTCGTTACGCAATTCACACGGTGTGACGCCTCCAGCGATTATACGCTTCTACGCAGTATTACATCTCTTCGGGGGCGTTGCCAATGGAGGGGGGGGTCAACTTCCTCCCCAACCCCCGAAAATTTTCATTTTTGTTTGCGTATATATATATAGACGCACACATACAAACGCACGCACGAACATACATAAAGTATGGTTGAATCCCCCCGAAAAAATTTCTGGCTACGCCCCTGCATCTGTTAACACGTGTCCTTGCCCGACTTGACTGTATAGGGTATTTTTCCGAAGTAGTTTCAAGCACTGGCGTCGCTGTGTGGTACAATACTTGACTGCCATGCAGAATACCTGGGTTAGATTACCCCTCAAACTCTAATGATGAGGTAAGACCCTTAAATGTCGCTGCCGTCCATGAGGCTTCCGTGAGTCTTTGCGAGGCTCGCATAATCTCACAAGCTCTCGCGAGGCCCCGCCCGGAAACCCACGTAGCCTTGTGCGAGTGAGTGATGATGTCACCATGACGTCACAGATCGTCGAAATGTGGGCCGTCAGCACTACGTCACATGATGAAGTCATCGTTTGACATCGTTGATCGGTCAAGGGTGGGCCAATTCCCGAGGAAGTGTATCACTATATGAGGTGCAGAAAGCTTCAGTGGAGGGGGGAAGGAAATTCGGAATCGACCAAGAAGGTTCAAAAAGAATTGCAGGGGTAAACATATCCACGGAGTGAATGATGATGAGTGGGCGAAGCTGCGGAGGTTCATCGGTAAACCGTGAATCTTCCGTGAATTCTGCCCAGTACATCATCACCGACGTGAGATCGGGCGCGTTTATACTAAAGGTTCGATGAGTTATGACGACTTGCAGCTCACTTTAATTTTACATGTACGCTGTGAATTTTCATTGTTTAGAAAACCATTGCTTTAGAAAACATCTGGCGTCTTTCGTTAAGCAGCTGGCGTATTTTCTTTTTGCTTTAGAAACATCTGGCGTTCTTTCGTTTTGCTTTTACAAAACATCTGGCGTCTTTCGTTGGTTTATTTCATCAATCAACGGCGTTTTGAACTAAAATTTTTATTGTTTAATCACGCACAGGAGAAATCTCACCAGGCACTACCTTGGAGGTAAACAATGGCTGCTGGGAATGAGAGACAGAAGAAGTCGGCTTTTAGCTAACACTTACACTTCTACTTCTACTAACGTTTCCTACTGGAAAGTGCCAATGGCTGCTAATGGGGAATGAGAGACAGAAGAATTCGGCTTTTAGTTAACGCGCACGCTGCGAATTTTTTATTGTTCAACAACGCACAGGAAAAATCTCCCACCGGCACCACCTTGGAGGTCAAAGCGTAAGACTGGTTACGCACTACGACTACTACTACGACTACGAGGGACGAACGGGTGCCGCCTTAAGGAGCTTCGCCCCTAAAATCATGCCTCAGGAGTGAAGCCGTAGACACCGTAAAGCACGAGACACATGGTTCGATTCGGCATACGATTCGACGTGTGACGCCGTACGCGGCGTACGACGTACAGGGAATCACTGTGCAGGCTCCGCTCATAACTGGTGCCTCGGCATGCACGCTCAGAAGAGATCGTATCCTCTTCATGAAGTACAAAACCACAGGCGTGTGCAAGGGTTTCCCATTAGGGGAGGGAGGAGAGGGGGGTCACGTATGACCCCCCTAGCGCCCCCCCCCCTAGGTCGAGTCCGATAGAAAACAAGCTCCGCAATGGATGCAAAAATGAAAATGAAGCGATGACGTGCTTCTCCCACCGACCTGCCCTTTGTCCCATACTTTGTTCCGTTTACCATATTTGCTAAATATGGGAAGTAAACAGCTCTGTTTTTAGTGCAACATCAGTTCGGTACAGCTTAATCTTTTTACGGCCTCTGTCAATGTACTGAAAGGGATGTATGTGGTTTCAATATAGATTCGTGCTGTAACATGTCCCTCTTTGATGTCATCGCCTTTTAAGCTGAACGTGTGAGTTGAAACGTGTTAAAGCATAAGTATGCTCCTATATCTTTGTATGACTCTTTGTATAAATATGTCCGAGTGTTTGTATATATATACACACTCCCCATCTCTGCTTTGCAAAGATGGCGAATAAACAATTTCAATCTCAGATGTATTTGGTCGCCATGATCATCACAAACATGCGTGAAACACGACCATAAAAACTGCGCATTGAAAAATGCGGTGTATGGTCCGACTGAATTAAGGTATGGGGCAGAATTGCCGCCCCCCTTTAGATGAGTGCACGCAAGGAGAATCCTTGTCGTCGCAGTCCACATCTGTTGAGAAGCCTTGAGAGGCCAGGCGCAGGTGTGCGAAGCATTGCTAGTTAACGGTGCAGTGTCGTCCAAGCTTGGTGCCGTCATAGACAACGTGTTTAGGACCAATTCTAGAAACTTTTGTCATAGCTAGGCGCGGATCCGGTCACGCTACCCGCAGTCTGCAAAAAGCTGCGTTCGCACGACTCGGCCTACTGATCTCTACGGAGAAACGCCGAAAGGACGCGTGCGATGCAAGACCTAGCCGCAGGGTACCTAGCCACGGCCTAGTTGTGTGGTAGGTCTAAGGGGTATGCGACGCCAGAAAAGGCTGGACAAGCACAAATGAGACGTGGCTTCCTGTGTGTCTTAATACATGGCAAGGCTTTCGCCTTCAAGTCTTCTTAGACAAGTGCATATAAAGACGTCTGTAACCTCTTCCTGCTATGTGCACACAAAGGAGAAAATGTACTGAACAAGCAAAATTCGAGAGCCCTCCCCCTACCGGGAAAATGGGCGAAAGCGAAGATTGGCGCGTGCGTGCCGGACCCACTACTTCCTTTCTATCGAATTGCTTTCTCCTAACTCATTCCTTCCTACACTCCGGGAATTCGACCTTCATACACGCACCTTGCAGCGCAACACTTGAGTCGCTGCAGGCAATAACGAAGGTCACGCGTTCATATCAAAGCAACAGTGAGATGTGGCGACGTGAAACGAACAAGTGACATCGACAAAAGGTCACATTGTCATATCAGAACCGGCTGGTTGCCGACATGTACACAATCATCAATTACTGGAAATAGAAATACGCATGAAACCGGCGCACCCTCGTGGGTCACATTGTGTACAGCCGCACATATGCCCACTAGTCGGCGCAGAGCTTATCGCGAACTATGCCGCCGGCACCGAAATTTGTAACTGATAAAAGCTTCGCCGAAACAAAAAATAGAGGGATGATTCGATCTATGTTCTGCTACGGGAGGAGCTCGGAAATTCTGTGAAAACGTCGGTGTTTAGAACAAAATGTGAACAATTCGGAGTACTTTATATACTCTACTATGCGATTGCGGTTAGCTGTCGCCGCCTACTTACGTTACCGTTAGCGCGGACAAGGAGCCCATTGTTGTGTGATTAGAACAAATGTTCGGCAATTCACAGTACGAGGCGCTCTTACTATGGGAGAGCATTTAGCTGTCTCGGCACAGAGACCCAAAGACTGCGTATTGCCGGTTCCCGGAAGTATTCTGCACTGTCTCAATGGAGCCAAGATACGCAACAGCGCTTTCGCATACTCTCGCTTGCTTGACCCGCGAAGTGAGCCTGGCCAAGCTTGTGGTTTGAATGTGTTTGTTGTAACCCACATGCTTGTTTGCATGTACTGTAAGAACAGTGACGATGCCTTTTAGTCCCGGCATGCAGATTTTAAGCTAACGTTTGTAAAAGCTACACAGAAAGCTCACACTGAAGTTCAGCAGCCGTTGTTTTCTGTGTCTCACCACGTGGGCGTGTCTCTGGTACGCCATGAAACCAAGCAATCAACGATTGAATTCTGTATCCGGTTTTTGAAGGCGAAAGCCTTTGATGCCTCACTCACTGGTCGCCAAGATTTGTGACGTCACTATGACGTTAAAACACGTTTTTAAACCACGTGATGACGTCATCACATCAAATTTTCGCTTGATCAAAGCTGCGCCGCTCACGGAGGCACTGCCAAACCACTTGAGCTGCAGAGAAGCATCCAATGCCTCCACTCCCGGAGGCACTGCAAGACTACAATGCGTGCGGTAAAGTTTCGGGTGGCATCAATACAGTCGACTCAAAAAAAAAAAAGATGGCCTTCAAGTCGCCTTAGGCAAATGGGGCCGTGCGACTTCTTGCCTCCTGAATCGATTTTCGCAATTTTTTTTTCGCGTACGTCAAGACCGAGAGGAGTTACAGGGATTTGTAGCGCGCTTGAGGGGACAATGGAGCGGTTTTAAATTCTCCAATTTATTGGTAATTCGAAATCTTTACATCTTATGACGTACCTGCGTAGAGTTGTGTCGCGATATTTTATTAAACGGAGCTAAAAGGGGACAAAATGTGGCCGTGGGAATGCCTTCAGCACACACGCAGCGCAGGAGAGGAAGATGTCAGAGAGAAACGCACACAAATGTAACGTCATCGGAAAGAACGCGAAAGATCGCTGCGCTGGTTTGCGCCTTTACCTGCAGCAGTGGCCGTTCTCAGGAATTTGCTTATCGGCGCATCGTCCTGTTCGGTTATTCGTGATTCTTGCGATACTGAAGTTTACCCGTAGCGTTTCTACGGCCTTTGCAGTAGCCTATGGCCAGTGTTTAAGCGTCTTCATCATGCCGAGTTATGCGCGGAATTAGGCTGCAATAGCACCCACGGTCGCGATGAAGTGGCATTTAACAAATTCTGTCGAGATCAGAAGACGGCTGCAAAGTAAGCTAGAAAAGCAAGTCTGCGACACCCGAATTATTTCCGAAACACATAATTCGTGCGAATGCCGTCTCAAATGCAGTCGCTGCGCTTGACTGTGAAGTCTGCGCAACTGAACTGCGATGCGGTCCTTTCTGTATTTTCGCACAAACGGAGGATCAAGCCGCCACCGAGACTTGTCTTCACGGCAGGAAGAACTCATCAGCTCTCCTGAGTGGGGTGGGGAGAGAGTTTCTGCGAGGCCCCCACCTCAACTGTCAGAACGCTGTTCCTTACGTCCAGACGTAATGATAAACAGTTGCTGAAGATGTGTCCAGCGTGTTATTCGCGATGCGCACTTGCCTCAATTTTGCCAGTGTCACTACAGAGGGCCAGCAACACGTGCTCCCGCATTACATTGGTACTTCGTCGCTCTCAGTGCTTTGCTCGTGCCACTTTAAGAAATGGTGGCCAGCGCGCTTCTTTCTTCAACGAAAATTAGTGCTCCTCCGGAGCAGTGATGTTAATGTTAAAATAAAATTTCAAGAAAAGCAAAGTTACGGCAGCTTTTCACTACTGGTGCCAAGCCTGAAGGAAGTGCGTAGCTAGCCCATCTTCCTTGTTTCACTTTATTTTTTTTCTGTCTACTTTTTGTTTATTTACATTTCTGTCTTTCTTTCTGCTTTTTTTTTATTTGTTTCTCGTTCTTCTCTTTCTCTCTCTCTCTCTTTTTCTCGCTTGCTTCCTCTTTCGTTTTAACTTTCTCTCTTTGATTCCTTCCCTTTCTCTCTGTTTCTCTCTTTCTCATTCATTCTATGCTGTGCTTTACTATATTCCCCGCTTCTCTTCATCCTCAAATTTCTCCTCCTCATCCTCACTCCCGTTTCCTACCCCCTTGATATATTATAATATACAAGGCTATGCGCTGATCTGCTAACGTGCCTGGATTGCCTAGTGATTAAGACGCTTGCCTTCGGATCACGGGAACGAGGTTTCGAATCCAGCCTCGACAAGAATTTTTTTTTTCGCCATGAATATTCCTGTTCCTTTTTCTTTCTATCTTTCCTTCTCTCTTTCTTTCTTTCTCTCTCTCTGTACTCCTTCTCTCGCCCAACAGCTGATTGCATCCCGCGCCAGAGAAATCGCCGCACGGGTTCAGGGAGTGAATCCGGTTCATGATCCGGTTCAAGAGAGCGCATGATGATGATGATTGCTTCTGTTTTCGCGTCACGGACAAACGACCAGCCTAAACTTATCCGCTGTTAAAACAAAACCCTATTGAATTTGCAATGAAAACCCGACTCGGACTAAGGTCATCTGAGCCCCGAGCGGTCCACGGTGCGCTAGCACGCTGCGCAACAAAATTTGAAAAGCCGGACTGTTTAATAGTCTGAATTTATTTGTTAAAACTATAGTTATCGCTACGTCTGAATGTGATGCTAGAGATTTTCTTCAAAAAAATGCTCATTTTGAATCGTTATCGAACGCGTTACAAATTGTGTGCTGTGGCATGGGCACTTTCCATCGTGCTTTTTGTACTACATCTAGGATCGAGTCGGCAACGATATTAGGCAGTCGTTTGCGCCGTCATGTCGAATGAAATTAACGTTCTAGAAACCGGGTGGTTGTACCCGTGCAGCAGCGTCATTTCTCGATCATGATCACAAATATCGATCAGAGCCTGGCTTGATCGACAAAGAAGGTGGCTTCCGCACTGGTTTTCCAAAGGCAATTTCAGTCGAGCCCGACTCCAATCCTATTTTTCGGTTAATATCGAGAGTTGCAACTGATACTCGGTATTGGCCTCGAGGCCCACCACTGGAAGCGCCGGCGCCACCGTCGGCGTGACGTGCTTGGCAGGATCACGTGGTCTCAGCGGCCGCGTCGGCTGCTTGTGGCGCACTGCCGCGTGCTTTGAAAACGAGTTTCAAGTCCCACATGCGCTGCGGTCTGTTCAAATTCGGAAGTTTTCTCTCATTTTCTACTCAATTGAAACCATTGTAATAGAGTGGCTGCCTCCGAAGGCGACGAACATGGGGCTCTACCGCTCGGTGCCGCAGTGCCGCGCTTACGCAAAGGAGCCCAGTGTCGGCCTGCACCGGTAACCGCGGGACAAGAAACAGCGTGAAGCATGGGTTGTAAAGCTAAGAACCGGCAAGTAGCCATCCGCTACGAGGCTGGTGTGCAACAAGCACTTCCGCGACGAAGACTTGTTACTGCGTCGGGCCTGCGATGTTCGGTGAGTAGGAGACAGCGCGCACTGAGACGATGGCTCGCGCGCGTTTCCCGCCGGCAAATGATGCTTATCTGCCACAGGATGGTAAAAGCGCTACCTTTTACCACGTGCGATGCCATCTCAGAACCATCCAATGCGACCTCTTTATCGTCGGCCCCGTGCTCAGCGTCCACAAAATCGGCTGCAGATGCGCAAGTCATTGTTTAGATACGTTAAATTAAAAAGCGCACAGGGTCCCTTATGCATTCGTTAAAGATGACTAGAAGGCGAAAGCCATCTTCTTCTTGTCAGTCGATGTACTGATTCTTCCGCGCCCCCTCCAAAAGCGTTCTGCGCCTAACGCGGTTTTGCACGGCCTCCGTGACCGATCACGGAGGCAATGCAAAGCGACCATGACGTGTGAATACGTCATAATTTGACGTCACATTATGTGACGTCATAATGACGCTACATATTTTGACGATCTGGGACGTCATGATGACGTCATATGGTGACACCATCACGTGACGATTATTTTTTGCATCACTCGTGTTGACGCCGCCGACGCGGGACGCCGACGGGCAACCTTCCCATTTGATGAGGCATGCATTGCTTAATAAGCTACAGAAATTTGCATTGCCTCCGTGATCGGCCCACCGGCCAACCCCATGTATTTTCTTGGAGCCTCATTTATTTACGTGGGAAAGATGCCACCCTGTTCGCGTTAGACACGACACTGCTGCCAAAATTGCTGGGGTACTCGCCAAATAATTACTGTCCTGTTTTGCGGCTGCTGGTTGCTGCAATAACTTCTATTTTATTCACCGCTATTTCAAGCTCATGTGGGTCCTAGTTCACAGCCGACGTTTGCAGAACAAGTCCGACAAACGTTACTGTATTTTCTTTCTTTTCCTAGGCGTCGCATGCTACTACATGCTCGGTCTCGTAGACTGGTTCTTCTTCCACCAGCAATCTCGAAGTGGTGAAGCTTTGGTCCATGAATTTGTTGATGACAGAGAGCGGCAAGTTCACTGGAATGCAAACGGAACGATAATTAAGGAGCATTAAAAAAGGGCGTCGCATTTGCTCACGTTTTGTGTGAGCACCACACGAAACGAATGCGCTGAATGAAGAAATAGAAGCAGCGGCATTTGCCCGCTGAGAAGACCGATCAATACGCAGTGCGAGACAGCTTGTCAAATGACATTGAAACGTACCCGAATTTAGACCGAAAAAGAAAAAAAAACACTAAATCGTCGGGACGGCAGATCACAAAGTTGCCATGCTCACCGAAGCCGCAGTTGTAAGGAAATTGTTTTTGAACTGCTCTGATAGCGTCCGCGCAACAGTAGTTGTTTGTTTACTCACAAATTCTCATATTTTGCGGCCTAAAGTTCACAGCGCGGTGCCGAAACGCGCTCGTAGCAAAAGCGAAACCATCAGTACGAACATACATGCAGACGCTCATACATGCAGAGGCACCGTCAGTCGTCGCGAACCCGTGCGATCGCTGGCTTGAGGCTTCTTTCTGTTATGCTCCGTTTGGTTATACAGACAGTCTACTCTAACGAGATATTTCACGTAGTTTGCACTCAGCGAGTGACTACCTTTCACGCAAGAAGTCGGTTCAGGAGTCTCCAACGCGGTGACAGCGTGAAGCGGGTGCTCGGTTTTCTGCAAAGAGACAGCGACTGTAGACTATCTTGTGCTTTCAGTTCGTCGAAAATGATTATTTGGACATTAAAGAAGACAGTTAATTTCGAAAGTACTTACAGAAATGCCCTGGAAGGCTTCCGCGAGGTGTTCTTGTAGAGCGCCGACAGCAAAACCTATGGGGAGCGCGCCGGCGGCATCCTGCCTAGCACGCAATCGAGGCGCGTCCGATAGAGGGCGACTCCGTAACTCCTCGAGGCCAATAGCACTCTTTCATACGGCGTAGACGTTCGCATATAATCAATACCGAGACGTTCGGTCATAATATATAATGTCATCGCATCAAACAAAACTGCTGTCCGAAGTGTCCATGTACTATCATTTGATGCCAATAGAGCAGTGATCCATATCGACCTCGACAATGATCACTGCCTGTGTGATACGTTGAATAACAGTAAATTGGTGAATAGCGAAAAATTCAAATACTTTCCATCTGTATACCCAGACACGTATACCCAGACAAACAAGTGTATACAATGTGAGTTATTTCTTTCAGTGTGTCTATGCTAGTTGTGCAGACGGCCCTCTAGCACTGGGCGTCAATTTTTCCCATTGGGCCCGCCAAGCAAGCTCACACTGTAACGTGAATTCATTACTCGTCACCCTGACATCAACGCGACAAAACTTTCGACCACTCACGAGCCACTGACATATATCTCGCATCTTGCCGCTGCCTGTGACGAGTGTCAGCTGCAAGGGCGACATATTTTCTCTAATTTCACAATTTTTTTTCGGGAAGATTTGAAGTTTATTTTGCCCTTAAACATTTTTGTACTAAAATACACTTTCTTGAACATCATACTATTATTGAGATTGGTTGGGGAGAGCTCCAGATAGCTCAAGGAAAAATCACAAACTTTGAGGATTTTCGTAGTTTTTGAACATACGCAGCTCGTAGTGAAACACAAAAATTTCGGAACTAATAAAAGGAGAACTAAACAGAACCTCTGAGATAGCGCAAGCGTGGTTTCGAAGCTCAACACACAGAAATGTATTTTATACAAATTTTTCTATTAGGCACAGTTCAACAAATACAAGCGAACTTCTAGGAGGCGCCATGATCTTCAAACATTTTATCGAGCAAAAATGTTTTTCCACAATACTCCACGTGGCACAGGAAAAAGGCACAAATTTTATGACCAAAATCTGCAATGGGCGAGCGCCACCCCTGGGACACTTGGCATGAAATCACCCATAGATAGATAGAAACGCTCAAAGTGTCTGAAGTTCGCTATGAAATGCTTCGAATTTAAAATTGGACGGCGGTTTAGCTCCCACTGAGGCAGAACATCTGCGCACTAGCACCGTCATTTCGCTCGTGGAGTACTCAAAGCCCGAATGACGGCGTGCACGCTGCCTTGTTAGGATGTTCGCGAGTTTCCTTAGCTCGAAGGGTATTCATGATTTTTGCGGCAGCGTCCAGACGGTGTTTCCTCTGTTCAGAGTTTTCATTTGCACAGTCACGAAACTTGCTTAAGCTGTCTTCTTCTATCTTCTTCGTTTAGCTACAAAGCCTGCAATGCTAGAGTCGTTCGACGCACACTCCCTTTTTTTACGTGATTTCCGCCAAAATTGTGCGTACTGTTGAGACTCGCAGTCCACGTCGACCAACCCAGATGGACCCGGCACTACATTCATGGCCGATCTCTCGAAAACTGCTATGACGATAGTTGGCTCGTACTGTTATACCACCAGTGATACCAGGAAAAACGTTCGCGGCACTTCCCTGCTTTTGGCTCTTCATGCTCGCGCGGAGCACGGACAGACACACAACGAGTCGGAAGTCTGGGTGCTAGCGCGCAAAAACGTTGACGATGCGCCGTAGAGTCATATCACAACAGTTGCCCAGGGAAACTACACATGACAGCGCGCCGACACAACACGTTTAACACTACCATAGGCGAGTGCAGGCATGCCAGTTAGGTGGAGGCAAATTTAGGTGGGGGCCCCTACCACGCCTGTGCGCACGCCTGTGAATATTACCATGAGAGAGCCAGAAAGCGGTGAAAATCAGCGCGCGTCGAATCGGCAGCGAGTTAACCTAGAATAAACTACCTGCGTAGTTGCAGGACGCTAGGCGTTCTATGCAATAAAAGCAAGCAGTACATAACTTCAAGAAAACACATAAATGTGTAATGTGCGTTTAGAAGAAGCACGGTAAGCGATTTAGAGCTTAGTGCATGCACGTGCAGTGAAAGAGCTGCAAGCGGCTTCCTATAAACATGGAATGACAAAGTATTCACGAAATATGCATAGCCTCACGTTGGCTTCGTTGATGTGTTTGTTCGGGATAGAATGAGTACAATTAACGGCAGCAGTTTGGGAGAGCTGCACGCCGTCCCTTAAAAGGATAACGAGAACATCGGCACGGCCAATGGAGCCACTTAATGCATGTTAGACTCACGTATGCTAACGTGAAGAGCCACTTTGCATGCGCTAATATAATCTGCAGCTTCTATCTACATGACTAGCTCACATAAAGTGTGTCCACCGAATAAATAGCAGATAATAAAGTATTTCTTTTCGTACATGACATCGTTTATTCTAACATCTCAATGCAAGGCAATTATGTCGTCAGGCGCTACCTTCCCTCTACGAAATATCTGCTATCAGGGATACACAAATAATGCGGTAATAAGAAGCCTATAAAACGTCGCCACACCGCACGAGTTAGCCCTTTGACACGCTATGTACACAATTGTGTACACCACTTTTAGATGTGAAGCATCTTATAGCGGAATTCAAACCGGTGGTGGTGGTGTGCGGCGTGACCACACTTACTGCGCATGCGCAAGCCATCTCCACCCATATCCTCTCCCTCTCCACACCCCTCTTCCCCTCTCCACTTCCCTCTCCCCTTTGCCCCTCCCCCTCTCCACTCCCCTCTGCAACGCGGGCTCTACATGCCGAAACGCTGCTTCGCATCGCCTCATGGTCCCCTTTAGTGGGAGATGGTGTGATTTTTTTTGTCAGTTGTATCGACTAGTGGCTAATACAGTGCAAGATACATCGAGCTTTGGAACCTCACGCATAATAAATTTGTCCTCATTTAACTTCATTTTGCAGTGTACTGTTGCATGTTGCCACGCGCGCTTCTTTTCGTCATTTTTATGTAACTAGTTCGTTGCACGCGTAGCCGCCGCCTTGCGCAAGCCGCGCCGTTATATCTGGGAACCTTCCAGATAATCTTAGAATCTTCTTATGGTTTCAGCGCTCAAACGCGAACAGTTTAGATTATTCTCGAACTAACGCGGCCACCAGCGATAAGGCTGGAATGTCGGCTATCAGTGTACAGTGTGTATCGCTCTAGTCTGACTTTCCGTTTCCCGGCCACAAGTTCGGTCAAATAAAGATTCCATCTTCGACACGCCGACTGCCACCTTCGTCGACATCACGACCTCGGGACAGTATGATTACTTTGCTGAGGGCACCACCACGTTCGACGAGTCGTTCGACGTGCCGTTTGCACGAGCCACGTCTAAAGTATAATTTTTCTTTGCTCATAATTTATATAACCGAAAACAAATTCGCACTATATTTGTGGCCCGAGATTTGATTATATTTCTGGAATGAATGACTTCAGAATAAATAGCTAATTACCTACAATTTAAATGGGCATATTTACTATAACCCACGTAGATGAGCGTATCATGACGTTATTTTTGTTGCAATAGAATAACAAGTGTTTTGAAATAACGTTGTATCAATCTGACGCATTTGCAAACAGTAGTTCGTGGTGGCGTCTTGTAGTGTGTTGAACACAGGACAGATCGTGGTTTGCTGTATTCCTTTTATTCATCCTGTGCGGCGCGGTTTCGTAATCTTCTGATAATGTGTCAGCCAGTTCCACTGAAGACGGGGCTAATATTTATTTTTATTTATTTATTTATTTATTTTATTTACAGCATACTGCGATCGAAAGACCAAGCAAAGGGGCATAACAAAAAGTGATTCACAATGTAACTTCAATAAAAAGAATGTTCAAGTAATAAAAAACATGTTAAGGCAGTAGAACACAGGACAAAAAAAACACGCCAGGCCTGCGCTGAAATCGCAGCACAGTCACAGCGAAAGCTGGAAGAGCGGCGTTTCTAGAGCCCGTTGTAACCATTACAAATTGAATTGTAATGGGTAACCGTTGTAAGCTCTCTTGGGGCTACAATAGAAGTACTTTAGAATGGTACCCACTACGCCATAAATCACAATTTTTGTGAAGTTGGGAAGCACCTACTGAGACATTATTCGTCATTCTGCGGAGAAGCGAGGCACCAGCTACACGTCTGTAAGGCATTATGTGCACTTTGTTGACGCGACGACTGATGACAATGAAGAATTATGGCTCAGCCCTTTGTAATGGGTTGGAAGCTTTAAACGGCCCACCAGTTATGCAATTTGTATTGAGTGATGCCCGGTCGCTATTTCCCTCTCCCGTCATGCTGTATAACATACGTTGACGGGGGAGAGAGACGGGGGGGGGCGACGACCTTTACTGAGACCCCGAGGAAATGGATCATGCGCTTATGGGCTTCCTTGGCAACCAATACAAGTGCACTTGCGAGGAACCCACTACACTATAAATCATTGTAATTTTACTGAGACCCCGAGGTTATGGATCATGCGCTTATGGGCTTCCTTGGCAACCAATACAAGTGCACTTGCGAGGAACCCACTACGCTATAAATCATTGAAGTTTTTGAGAAGTAGGGCAGCAGGCACTGTGCCATTTTTCGTCATTCTACGGAGAGCCGTGGTACCTGCTAAACACATGTAAGGCATTATGCGGACTTTGTTGGTGCTGTGCCTGATGACGACGAAGAATTATGGGAATGCTTCCAACCCTTTGTAATGGGTTGGAAGCATTCAACAACCTACTCGTTGCGCAATTCGCATTGTGTGACGCCTGGTTACAGAATTCGCGTTGTGCGACGCTTGGTGCTTATTTTACTCTTCTATCACGCTATATTGCATATGCTAATGTGGTTCCTTCCCGACATGAAGCCTGTATAGGACCTTTTTGCAAAGCAGTTTCAAGCACCGGCATGGCTCAGAGGTTGAATACTGGGCTCCCACGCAGAGGGCCCAGGTTCGAACCTCGTTCCATCCTGGAATTTTTTTCTTATTTAGTTTTTTTTTTCTTATTTGGAGCGATACTGGTTACGGACACCGGCGGCGGCGGCGGCGGCAGCGGCGGCGGCGGCGGCGGCGGCAGCGGCGGCGGCGGCGGCGGCGGCAGCGGCGGCGGCGGCGGCGGCGGCGGCAGCGGCGGCGGCGGCGGCGGCGGACAACTACGGCGCCAAAACGGCCGGTGAAATGATCTCATAACAGCTTTCGCTGTAAAATTGAACAAAGCAAAATGGGAGCAAAAAAATGCAAAACGCAACTAGAGAATGCAAATCAAATACAACGTCAGACAGTCTGAGATTTTGAGTTTCACGGTTAAGAACAGAAAGATGCATAGTTTTCAAAGTCAGGATTTTGACTATCACAGAATGCTACAAAAGGTAACCCGTTCCAATCAATGATGGTCCGAGGAAAGAACAAGTTCATGAAAAGGTTAGTACGTGCGAAGTAAGGTTCAAGAGTGTAACTATTTGTTTGTCGAGTTTGTCTTGAAATTCGATTTCTTACGTAAGTTTCTGGACTAATGTTAAATTTACGAAAATAAAGTGAGTGTAGAAATTTCAGTCGGGCAACTGCTCTTCGGTGTTGTAAAGTAGGGATGTTATTAATGGCCATGATCATTGTTGGTGAGTCATTTCTGTGGTAGGCATTAAAGATAAAACGAACCGCCTTTCGCTGCACCATCTCAAGCTTCTTAATATATTTCTTTAGATGTGGGCCCCAAACGACACTAGCATAGTCCAACTTTGGTCTTATAAAAGCATTGTAGGCCAACAGTTTGATTTCTGATGGTGCTCTTTTTAATTTATGCCTCAAAAAACCGAGCTTTCTAGAAGCAGATGAGCATGTTTTATTAATGTGACTTGACCATGTTAGGCGGCTGGTTATTGTGACACCTAAATATTTATATTCGTCAACCTCAGTCAAAGGACAGTTGTTAAGATAATACATATATTCAAAACGGTGTTTCTTATTTGTTATATGCATGACAACTGATTTATGACAATTTAATTTCATTGACCAATCTTCACACCACTTAGAAATGGCACACAGGTTGGATTGCAGGCATTCCTGATCATTCGGAGCAGTAATTGTTTTAAAAAGTATGCAGTCATCTGCAAAAAGCTTTATGTGTACTTGTGATGTGTCTATTGATGTAAAAATGTCATTTATATACACTAAAAAGAGAATAGGTCCCAGAACACTGCCTTGAGGAACCCCGGAGGATACTGGTAGAATATCAGACATGCAGTCATTTACTTTAACATATTGCTTGCGATTTTGAAGGTAAGAACTGATCCAATCAATGAGGTTAACAGGTAGCCCTAGAATATGTAATTTAGAAATGAGTTTGCTGTGCGTGACAAGATCGAAGGCTTTACTGAAATCTAGAAAAATAGCATCAATTTGATTTCCCGTATCAAGCGACGACGCGAACTCATGAATTGTTGCGACTAGTTGCGTTGTGGTCGATAATTTTTTTCTAAATCCGTGCTATAATGGCGAAAGCAGGCTGTTTTCTTCAAGAAATTTGGTGATGTAATGTGTAACTATGTGTTCTAATAGCTTACATGACGTACACGTTAAGGAAATAGGCCTGTAGTTTGCAATGTTTAGACGATCCCCTTTCTTAAATACCGATACTACACGTGCCGTGCGCCAATCCTCAGGAATGAAGGAATTTTCGAAGGAGAGACGAAAAACGTTTGTTAAAATGTGGGCAACGGGTTCGGCATACCTGCGTAAGAATGTGTTAGGGATATTATCGGGACCAGCTGAAGATTTAGTTTATAGGTTAAGCAGCAAAGTAAATATACCCTCATAAGTTATAAACTCCGAAGACATTGCTGGAAGAAGGTTTTCATGTGGTGATTCATGCTGGGGAGCAGAAAATACGGAGCAGAAGTATCTGTTAAACTCATCAGCGACAATCGACGCATCATTTACGATGGAACCGTCAACGGTTATTCGACTGGGCGTAGCATCCATATGTTCCAAGTATCGCCAGAATGTTTCAGGGCTTTTTGTCATAAATTCAGATTAATGAATGGATGAAATACCTAATTTTTGCATCGGACAGTTTGGAAGTAAGGCTGACTTTTATTTGAGATATGACACTAACCAGTTTTTTATGTTTTTTTGCTCGTTTTAGCCTACGGTGTAAATGAATGATTTCTCTTGTCATCCACGGGTTGTTTTTGTTAGTGCGAACATATTTGGAAGGGACAAACCTTTCAATGCAATAATGAATAGCATCTTTCAGAGCATCCCAGAGGGCCGCGACGCAGCCCGGCATGTTAACACAAAAATCCCACAAACAGTCAAGTATTGCATGGTCGTACATTTGGGGTCTTACGTGCCAAACCCACGACATGATTAAGAGTCATGAAGTAGTGGATGTCTCCGGATAATTCCAACCACCTGAGACTCTTTACCCCACATATCGCGGACCTCTAACATTTTGGTTCCATCGAAATGCGACCGCCCCGGCCGGAGTGAAATAAGGTGGTGTGTCTGTTGGCTGGCAATGACTGCTCAGAAGAACAAATCATCAACTCCCTACTAGGAAATCGTCAGATAGTTCGTGATTACAATTCGGAACGTCATTATTAAATTAACAAGTAGCAACATTTGCCGACTTTTATCGTGAGTACAGCGATTCCTCAAAAACACTCGCTAACATCAACATTTCATAAAACTTTGTAGCCGTCATCTCATGTCCATATCATGCGGCGTATCATTATTTGGTGCGTATTTGGTGCGCTACCTCAAGCATGCTCCAGACAATCTCCGATAAGCTAGCATACATCACATTAATGCGCTCTAAAATCGAATACGAATCCGCTATCCGGGCTCCCACACAAATCTACATTACCCATGAAATCGACTCTCTACAAAACCGTGCAGCACGCTTCGTCTTTTCTGATTATTTACCCTGTACTAGCATTTCAGCACTGAAAGCTCGCGCGCAGCTTGACGACTAGTCTCATCGCCACAGAGATGCTCGCCTTTCGCTTCTCCGTAAACTATATCATCACCCATACCTTCACCGCATCTTCGAAACACCAAGAGCTCTGTTTCCGAGCACAGGTCATATCTTCAAGTTAAAACGTACAACTTGTCGCTCAGCTCATTATGCTAATCCCTTAATTACCGGAACAGTAGTTGAATGGAATAACCTGCTTTCCCACATTGCCACTCAGGCAGAATTCACAAAATTTCAATAACTTTTGCGCAACATTGCCGATTAGATATTCACAACGCCTAAGCTTTTAGGCTTCTTATGCACTTCAGTGTTTATTTTTCTTGCTGTGATCAATTGGTAACGATTTTAACTACCATTGTAAATGCTGGTTCGTATAATTTCTTTGGTACTTATAAACTTGTGTATCTTACGATCATGACTTCGTTCTAGTTTTGTTCCTTGTATTGCATTTTTAGTGCCCTTAACTTACGTTTAAATTAGTCAATTTTCTATATCTCCCTTAATTTTTCATTTTTCTCATGAATCCTGTTTTTGTTATTGTTCTGTTGTGTATTTAGATCGCTCTCGTTATTTTGCATAATCTCATCTTGCATTGTGTAAACGCACATCGCTTTCATTCATCTGTCTGTTCCCCTGCGCTATGCACCTTCGGGAGCCTTGAGGGGCATTATGAAAGAGAAGTAATAATAAAATAGTCACAGTTTCGCCGCAAGGGCGAAGCAATGAATGTAATAGCAAGAAAAGCGGCCCGTGGTGAACGTGCTTCTATGCTGCATAAACATCTGCCCCACGGCAGCAACTATACTCGCGGACAACTTTTCTTGGCAATGAAGCGAAGGCTACAGAGCCGCAATGCACGTATCCTACCGCTAATGAATGTAGTCCCACAATTGCGTCCGTATTTTCTCTGTGAGATAAATAAAATACTCCTTCATTTTCTACGTGTAGCTTTTTGAGACGGAACGCAGCGCTCACAAGCGAGATATATGTATTTCTTTTACTTTATAGGTTGTCACTTTGCGTTTTTGCGTGCCTGAAAAAGTGGCGCCTTTACCCGTACCTTAGACGCTAAGCAGCGTTTGCATCGAAATGCAACGCTAGCCATCACTTTCCACGGCGTTACAAGTCGCGCGCCAAACCGGACTACTTGTGCAGGGGCTCCGCCACGGAGCTTTCCCGTCATTGCCAAGAAAAGTTGTCCGCGAGTTTACCGGGTGAGCAGACAGCGGAAGGCCAACGTTCGCCCTGCGCAAATATTAGAAGAAGCGAGCGAGCTGGCCGGCGACTTTTAAATGAGCCCTTTTAAGGAGCATTCATGTGCGCGCCTCCGTGCCTCCGTCGGAGGCACGGAGGCGCGCACATGAAGGCTCCCTACGCCCGCTGCGCTCCTCACGCCATCTCGCTGGTAATGGAGAAACGCTTATAAGCGTCTGCCGTCTCTGAGTCCTGCCAGCGGTAAAGGTTGTGTATATAACGCTTGCCGTTAGCTACCTGAAGGATCTGTGGCGTAATGGCTAGCGCCACGCGCTGCTGAGCGAGAGGTTGCTCGTTCAATTACGCTCTTCTGAATCATTTTTCTGAATTACCTTTTTGGGACTTTTATATATGTATATATATATATATATACATATACGTATACGGTGCATGACGGCGGCGACGGGGACGGCAAAAACCAGCCGAGACTGTCCATATAATTGCTATCGCATTGAAAAAATAAGGTACGCCTGAGCGCTCTCTCATTGGTGGATGTTTAAACGCGTGCCTTGTCGTGCAATTCACATATCTTTACACCTGGCGCAGTTCTACGTTTGTGTCACGCAACCTTGCATGCGTTAATTTAAGGAGTCTCCTCCCACAGCATAACATTCGTATAGGGTGCTTTACCGAAGCGTTCCCCAGCAAAGGCATGGCTCTGTGGTTAAATACCTGCTCGACAGGCAAAAGACCAGGGTTCAGTTCCCACAGGAAACAAATATTTGTATTTATTTCCACCTTTCTCGAAATTTCGCTTACGTACCACGTCGATTTACCGCTCACACTAAACGACGCCGACGCCGACACCGGAATTTCGGCGAAAAAAGGTTTAAACGATATCGCGTCAATAGATGTTTTATTATTGAAGGAGAAAAAGTACCATTCCGAATAATGAAAGGACAGAAGTACGCACACAATTTCTTCCGGCTTGTATGACCTTGAAGCCACCGGTCAGTTGAAAATAAACAAAAAGATTGTTTTGTGTTCAGTTCGTCTGACTACTTGTAGAACTAAGTTTTACAGGGATCAAGTAACTTTCGAATATTGCTGCCTACATTCACGTATACGTCTCATATATACACCTTATAATGTATATACTACACAACAGTGGCGTAGCCAGGTGGTGGCACACCGGGCCTGTGCTCGCTCGGGTGAAACACGCAGTATACATGTGTTTATGTGATCAAAGATAATGCTATCTATAATCAATGTTGCTTCACCTTTCCCTTCCTTCGTAGACATTAAACATAATATATGGTAAATTCATGTCTCGACTTACGATGCTAATCAAGTTATCCTATACACATACATGGATACCGATAAATTTTGTAGTTTCTCTTTGTGCGAAGTGGCTGCGAATCCCACAAAAGCGGAGCCCAATCAAAAACTATCCCAATACGAGGGGCGCATGGAAATGTGGGCACATCTTGGCATCAGTAGCCGTCGCGAGACACAATTAAGCCATTACAAGCCACCATTAGCCACTTTTATCCCTTATGCTTTGTCGAACAAAAACTCGCACGACGTCTTTTGCATTTGATTAAGACTGCTCGAAGGCGAGAGCAATCTCCTTCTTATTTTTCTTCACACTCTATTGTAATGATCCCCCCCCTACACTCACGAAAGCTTTCGGCACATTACGTGGTTTAGCAGTGCCTCCGGGATCGGCCCAACTTTGACCAGGTGATAATGTCATGTGATGACGTCATCGTTACTTGACGATGACGTCACAAATGTTGGCAAACCGTGACGTCACGTGTGACTTCATATTGTGGTGTCGTCATGTGATGGCGTTTTTCGCCACTCGAGTTGACGCCCACGCCGCCGACGGCAACTCTTCGCGCCTTTCCTCCTCCTGTTCGTCAGCACCTTGCGCTAATTTGCCGCTCAATCCTTTCCAGCGTTCGGCAGCGTCTGGGTGCTTACGCGTGTACAACACATTGATAAGGTTCGCACGCATTGCCCCTTCTGCTGGCGTGCATGTTTACCACAGCGAGTAAGCCACTCTGCTTCTTAGCGTGGGATTGAAAACTCGAATATCGCCAACGTTTTAGATGCGAAGTATCTCTTGCTCGGGGGTATGTCACGTGGCGTGGTAATCCGCAACGCGGCGTAGTAGTCCGCATTCACACTACGCATGCGCAACTCTCCTCCTTCCCTCTCTCCAACAGCTGCGCGTTACTCTCTCCACTTCTCTACCAGCACCTTCTTGCGCTTCTCCTGCGTTCTCGCTTCTATTCTCACGGCGTATGCGCTACTCTCCTCCCCTAGTCTCCTCCCCTTCAAGTCGTAGGGCGCTGCGCGCGTTCAGTCCAGCGCTTGCCTCGGTTGGTTCCTCTTAAATGCGGGCTCGACATGCCGAAATTCTCTCCTGCGCAGCGCCGCGATCAGGGCCAGTGCATGCGCGTCCCCTCCCCCCTCTCTCCTCTCCTACGCTCCCTCTGTCTTGCGCGCCTGTCGACCGCGTTCCCCGCAAGCCCTGTGAGAAATGACGGCCAGGTAAGACGGAACACACGACGCGCGTAGTGTTCCTCTTCGCGTTCCACACGCGAGGTCGGTAACATGCCCAGCGAACGCCTACGGAACACGATCGTGCAAGTGCTCCGGCTTCGCATCGCCTCATGGTCCCCTTTAGCGGGAGATGGTGTAGTTTTTTTCCATTCGAATTCATTTCGTGTGACATGCCATTTTGTTTCCAGTTTTTCGTATTGCGTATTTGCCAAGGTGGTCTAGTGATAACGGTACTCGACTGCTGAACCGAAGGTCGCGGGATCGAGTGCCGGCCGTAGCGGCCGCATTTCGATGGAATCGACATTTCTGAGGCCCGTGTACTTAGATTTTGGTGTACGCTAAAGAACACCAGATGCTCGAAATTTCCGGAGCCGCTCACTACAGCGTCCCTCATAACCATATCGTAGTTTCGGGACGTAAAACCCGAACAGTTATGATTATTCTTCTTACGTGGTGGACAGCTTGACTTGTTGGGTCGATACAAAAATGAGGTGAGTAAGGTGCGTTTTAACGGACATTGAAACGTGGCGTTGTCACTTGGACACATGACGTCCTCACGCGCATTTTGGAAACATCAGATAGTAATAACACACGCTGTAAGGGCTCACGGATCATATAATTATTTCACATTTCAAGTAATACTGCGGCCGAAATTCGGGATTATTATCGTGGGGCGTGGCATTGCGTCTTTTGTTGCTGCGAGAGAGGCCGACGCGAGTCTATGTGTAGTGGAGCCAGCGCGTACGTGCTGTAATGGTTACAACCCTGCAGTCCCGCGCCACGCGTGCTGGTAAGGCTGCACTTTAGGGGAGGTAATTCCGAGAAACATTCCGCATTACTACGTGACAAAGACGCGCAGCGCCATTAGGACACGTGCTCGACGACGAAGTGGTCGATACTCGCCGTATTGGCGGGTGTCATTCCCTTGCCATGCTGCCTTCTCGTGTTTAATGAAAACCAACCGATAACGAAGCCAAGGAAGGCATCGGGGACAATAATTTTACTGTTTTAACTGCAGTCTAGTAATTATAATATAAATGTGAAGAAAGTGAAGTAGACGAAAAGACAACGTGCCGCTGGCAGGGACTTTCAAATATCTCGTGCATTCGCATAAGGGATCTTCGGATAACATTCACAAGTCTGGTAATGCCCTCCGGGCCCTTAGGATATCCAAATACAAAAAACACGAAAATAAGATCTCCAGTTAGAACTAAAGGACAGCCCTCAAGGAAGTACACGTCCAAATCCAGAAAAATGTATTTGATCCTGGCTGCTCTGACTGGCCCATAAATGCGGACAATGCGTTGACCTTAGCCTGAATCATTAGCAGTGAAACGCCGGTGTCCACCATGTGCCATACTACGAAATGCGGTGATCTTACAGGAAAACTGTTTAAAAAGGCTCCAGAGGATCGCTAAGCCGATTCTTATGAGACAAGAGCACAAAAGCGCCTCTTTTGCCGAGGTTGTAATTACGAAAGATTGCTGGAAAGTAGGCGTCCCAAGTTATCTTGAACACGAACAGTTACGGCGGACATGGGCGCCTTTTCTTTTTAGATGCTGCGTTGAGGACCACATGTTTCAGAAGTAGTCGCGCTTACGGATTGCGCCGACTCTTCTTATGCGATTTCCTGTTCCCGCGAAGTCGCGACTTCACTTCTGCTGCGAATATTCCCCTCTCCTACGACGCGGCTTCAGGTGGCTGCTGCAGCAGTTGTTGGCGCCAGTTATTCTTCCTCTGGGAGAGGCCATGTGCGTTCTGGACACGACTTTTGTGGACACGGCTTTTGCGGACGCCAGCTCTGTTCGCTCTTTCGATCAACCCAGCCAAGGACCATTTTCGCGTTAGCACTGTAAACAATTTTAGGCTACTGTGGGAAAGCTGTATGCATGCAGCTGTTCATATGACGAACCAGAAAAAAAAATAGTCTATTATCTACTCGGCAAGGCGGTTGCACAGCGATGCTGTGAATAACGCCTGGGCCGGCTCCTAGTTGAGACGTAGATTGTAACTGATCACTAGAGACCACATTTTAGGCAAATGCCTAATTTGCTCCCTACGCTCCTATCGCCCAATTCGATATAAGAGCACGATTGAGTGGTTAAGAAGCTCGTTGATGGTGTTTCCATTGTGGGTATAAAAAAATGCCTGTTTTTGCATTTGTGCCTATGAAGACCTGTAAATGCCTATAAATGTCTTTTTTCTTTATATTCGCGCCTATATAAACACTATTTAGCCTCAAGTTTCGCACTCGCGTGCAATTTGAGACCGTTGTTCGTGTTAGCTGGCATTGTTGTTCGGAATTCTATGGGATTGAGCCTAGTCGTTTAGTTCCACCAAGTCCCGGGAAACAACCGCTAGCAGCAGTGAAGTTAGACGCGCCGGCCAGGTTATGCCACCACGCTGACATGCCGCGTGTGGCTGGCAAATGCGAAGCCGCACAAAAACGTCTGGGGAAGGAGAGTGGAGAGCAGAAAAAAAGAATGAAAAATGTGATATGCGTGCGGCTTTTGTGTTGTGTGCAATTCACCTGTTCATGTCACAATTCATATGGCGTAGCGCACCACGACAGGGACAGAGGATAAGGACGCATACACACAGCGCTAACTTGCAACTAATAGTTTTATTTGCGATCACACATGCCTCTTATACAATGAGAGTGGATCGATAAAACCGAGAGAACAACATGTAAAGATACAGCACAAAGCCTGCGCGTGTAATCACTAATCACAACAATCTGCACCCACCAATCTCAAAGCGATGACACATCTTTTCTTTAGCTGACAAATCTAAAGAAGGCACACTCACACATTTTTCTTTTCTTTTATCGCTTTCATAGGCTTCAATTATTTCCTGCGTGGTTCTGTCGCGGGCCCTATTGAGAATATGGGTGTTCTGAAACATTTGGCTGAATAAAACTATTAGTTGCAAGTTTGCGCTGTTGCGTGCGTCCTTCTTCTCTGTCCCTGGCGTGGTGCGCTACGCCATATGAATTATTATTCCCAACCAACTAGCCCGGCAGCGTGTCTTAGCTGTTCAGGTGCTAAAGAGAGAAACTGGCTCTACGCTATTCCATCCGCCAATAGGAGGCATCGTTCCCTCCATGCCTTTTAGCGGTCTGGCAATCAGCTCCTGCTCTGCGATGCTGAGCCGTGCTGAAAAGGTATAGTCTTGTGCTCATTTTCGACTTCGCGACGATAACCATTGTGCAACGGAATAGGAGTAGCCGGCGCCACGCATTGGCACCAACCTTTCCTTATATGCATTTAATTTTAAAAAAAGGCACCCAGGGTAGTGTTGATTAGACGATGGACACTTCACTCACCGTGCCAAAGCATAAACGTAAACATTGAGCTCTGCAAACCCTGAGCGAAAACGGACAATTCGACGGCTGTTTAACAGGGGTGTGGGAATATTCAAACTTTCGAATAGTTTTCTAATAGCGTCTGCTATTCGACGAGATTCGCACTGGAATTTGACTATTCCAAGTATGTGAACTTCCGGAATATAAATACAGTCAACGCCTAATTTTTCGGACTCTCTAGTGATCGCGAAGTCGTGAAAAAAATCGGGCAGTCTGAAAGAACGAGTTCATGCTTTTTTATTCCGCAAAGCGGTCAAATCGCCAAAGCCGCGTCCGAAATAGCTTGAATGCCTCCCAGTACACGTATCAGGCATTTTGGTGTGCGCCCTCGCTTTCCTGAATACATTCTGTACTTGCTTAAAACCCCAGGTAACTACGTGGCAACCGCCAAAATCAAACTTGCGTCACGTGATGAGCGCCGCTGATAACAGCAAAACGCTGAATAGATTACGGCTCCCTCGCATGGAGCGTTTGGAGACAATGACACGGAACACAGACTGTGTCGGAAGAGCGAACAGCTCGTCCGACTTTCTCCGGTGCGTGTGCGCACGTAAACGATGCGCACACGCACTACCGAAGCTCCGCCAATAAGCCGCATCTGCTGCTCATCGCTAAGCTGACGCCGTCACTGCCGCGGCGCTTCATGTGCCGTACGCACGCGTTTGTCATGAAATCGTTCATCGTGCCCACTCGGCCACTCCGTTCCTCTCCGCACACGAGCGCGGCGATGGTGAGCTGCTTACGTTCGTGAAGGCAGCGCGTCTGTGCGGCGCCCTTGGCGGTCTCGCACAAATAGGCCGCATGAAAGCTGGCGCGGCGTGTTCGGTTATACGGATACCGCTGCGCTAGGCCTCATGTGCTAGTGAGCAGTTAGCTGAAAATGCTTAGCAAAGGGTTGTCAGTGATTAAGCCGTACTGGTGCGTTTGCCGCATGCCGCCATCATGCCTCCATGCATTTTCGGTGCATATGCGTAAAGACATCGCCGCACTGCGCCGTCACAGTGGCCCCGTCCGATTTTCAATATGTTTCACCCTATCACAGTTTGGTATTGCGGCAAAGCGGCCTTTTGGACTCTGCTTCGGCTGCGAACAGATTCATTCACGAAAGCGCTGGTTCGAATTAACAAGATGAGAAACACGGCAGAGGTGAGAACTTTAATTACTGCCGTTGCACTATGCTCTAAATCATGCACTATACCTAAACCTAAACGATTTAGAGCATAGTGCATGTACCTGCTATGGGAGAGCTGCAAGCGGCTGTCAATAAGCATGAAATGACAAAGTATTTACGAAATACATATAGCCTCACGTTAGCTTCACATATATGTGTTCAGGATAGAATGGGTGCAATTAGCGGCATCAATTTGGGAGAGCTGCACGCCGTCCCTTTACATGAGAAACACACGACATCGACGTCCCATGGAGCCACTTATTACATGCTTGACTCCCGTATGCTAAGGTGAAGAGCCATCGTGCATGCTCTGATGTAATCTGCAGCTTCTATCTACCTGACTAGCTCACATAAAGTGCATCCACCAAATAAATAGCAGCTAATAAAGTACTTCTCTTCGTGCATCACATCGTTTATTGCAACATCTCCGAATGCAAGGCGAATATGTCGTCAGGCGCTACCTTCCCTATAAGAAATATATGCTATCAGGGATACACAAGTAATGTGGTAATATTTATTCGAATGTTCTTTAGATGCGAAGCATCTTATGGCCGAGTTCAATCCGGTGGTGGTATGTGACGTGACCAGCCTTACTGCACATGTGCGAACCCTCTCCACACACACACACCCTCTCCACTACCCCTGCCCCTCTCCACTCATCCTCTCGCGTGTCTCACTCTCTCCTGCACAACGCCTCTATGAGCGCCAGCGCTTGCGCGTCCCCTCCCACTCTATGTCGACCGCATTCCCCGCTCGCCCTGTAAGAATTAATGGCAAGGTTAGAGCGAAGACTCGACGCGCGTAGCGTTCCTCTTCGCGTTCCACGAGGGGAGACCGGTAGCATGCCCAATGAGCGCCAACGGAACGCAATCGTGCAAGTGCGCCGGCTTCGCATCGCCTCATGGTTTGGCGGGAGATGGTGTAAGTTTTCGAAAAAACGATGCGCGAAAGTGGGGGGGAGGGAGGTCGGCTTAGATTTGAGTACAATGACTAATTTTTTTTTCTGGCCTTGGGAATTTCGAGGGTGCCTAGATTACAGTTAGGAATGCTATAAAACGTCGCCACACCACACGAGTTATCCCTTTGACACGCTACGTACACAATGGTGTACACCACTTGTTTTGTTAGTTGTATCGACTAGTGGCTAATAAAGTGCGGCAACATCGAGCTTTGGAACCTCCTGTATAATAAATTTGTCCTCATTTAACTACATTTTGCAGTGTAATGTTGCATATGATTACTTTGCTGAGCCACGTTCGGCGAGTCGTTAGACGTGCCGTTTCCCGCGAGCCACGTCTAAAGTATAATTTTTCTTTACTCATAATTGATATAACTGGAAACAAATTCGCACTATAATTCTTGCCTGAGATTTGATTCTATTTCTGGAACGAATGACTTCTGAATAAATAGCTATTTAACTACAGTTTAAATGGGAATAATTACTACAACACACGAAAATGAGCGTATGATGTCGTTATATTTGTTGCAATAGGATATTAAAGGGACACGAAACGCAAATAACAATTTATGTCAGAGTGAATACTCAATATATGAAAACGTATAAAACGGCAATATTATCAAAAGCAGTACCCCACTTATCAAGAAATTAGGCTAAATGGATGGTTGGATGGATGGATGCTATGAGTGTCCCCTTTATAACGGGGCGGTGACATGTCTGCCACCAGGCTCGAAGGAGAAAAAAAAGAAAAAAAAACGTCCTTGTTTCATGTTGTCCTAATGCCTTATCTACATTGATTAAATCTATGTTATTATACCAAAAAATAAATTCACGGTCCATCTCTCTGCCTCTTAAGGCAGAATGACCTTTTTTCCCCCCCAATTATTTATTTTGTACTTTATCTCTACTTTTCTGCCACCAATACTCTAACCGTCTCTTACTTATTTCTATCGCGGCTGTGTTCAGCTTTCCATTGTTGTTCCTAAAACCCAAGGCTTCATGTAGACTCGTGCCCACACGTATACCTGGGTGAATATCGCCACATTCAATCAGTACATGTTCCATCGTTTCCTTAGTTCCCCCGCAGCATGTACATTGTTCTTCTTCGTTACTGAATCTCGCTTTATAACTACGCGTCCTAAGGCAGCCCGACCTTGCTTCAAACAGTAAAGCGCTTCCCCTTGAATTATCATAAAACCTTTCCCTCCTTATTTCGTTTTTTTCTTTTTCGGTATTTACTCAGAGCCGGCTTCCTTTCCATCGCTGCCATCCAATAAGTCCTCTCCGCCTCTCTGACCTTCCGCTTAATGCTCCTTGTTGCCATATCGCCCGCACTGCCAGCCGTATATTTACTGGTGAGCCTCCTAGTTCTTTTTCTCCACTGCGTGTCAACGCTTTTTCTATACAAATGCCTGGAAACCTTCTCTGCCCATCTACTCTTCTTCATTTTCCTCAGCCTCTCTTCGAATCTCATTTTGCTCTGCGCTTCGCTTACTTCAAAGCTTGTCCATCCCATATCACCCTTTACCGCCTCATTTGTCGTCTTCCCGTGAGCGCCCAACGCGAGGCGGCCCACCGTCCTTTGATTTACATCCATTCCTGATTGCACCTCTGACTTCATGCACACCACTGAGTTCCCAAATGTAAGCCCCGGAACCATCACACCCTTCCACAGCCCTCGAAGCACCTCGTACCTATTGTATCCCCATAAAGCTCTGTGCTTCATAATTGCAGCATTCCTCTTTCCCTTTGCTACCGATGCTTTCTCTTGTACCTCCATATATCTATCCCCCTCATTTACCCATACTCCGAGGTACTTGTACTCGCTTGCCCTCGGTATTTTTTGGCCCTGTATTAAGACCGTATGGTCTCCGTGATCATTGAATACCATCAATCCACATTTTGTTGCACTAAATCCTAGTCCTAGAGCCTCACACTCCCTTCCGCATATATCTGCCAGTCGCTGTATATCATCTTGACTGTCCGCAAATAAGACAATATCATCAGCATAAAATAGACCTGGAAGCTTCTGCTCAACCATCGCTCCGACCTGTTTGTGTGACAAATTAAATCCAATGTTGCTACCTTCTAGCGCTTTTTCCATCCTTGCCTTGTACAGCATGAATAACAGCGGGGACAAAGGGCATCCCTGTCTCAGCCCCTTGCTAATTTCAACGCTGTCCTTGCTACTTATTCCTTCCCATTCTCTACAAACTGTATTTTCTCGGTATATTTCCCTCAAAAGCTGTACACAGTCGTCACCTATGCCCACTTCCTTCAATATATCCCACAAAATTTCCTGATTAACGTTGTCATACGCCGCGGTGATATCTAGATAAGCTACGTATAAGGGCCTGTTTTCTATTTTAGATATTTCTATACACTGGGTAAGAACAAACAGATTATCGTCTAACCGCCTGTCGATTCGAAATCCATTCTGAAGTTCTCCCAAAATATCATTTTGTTCTACCCACGCTTCTATTTTTAATTTTACTGCCTGCATCGCCAACCTGTATAGCACCGATGGAATTGTTAGCGGTCTATACGAGCGAATGTTATCCTTTTCTCCCTTGCCTTTATAGATTAAATTCATTCTACTTTTTCGCCAACTGTCAGGTATTTCCCTCTCCTGTAAGCACTTTTCTACGGCTTTCAGCAGTGCTTCTTTAGTGTTATATCCGAGTTCGTTAATGAGGCTGACGGGAACTCCATCTAGGCCCGGAGTAGTGCGCTTAGGAATTTTTCCTTCGGCCTTCTTCCAATTGAAATTCTCTAGTACTACATCTTCGTCGGTTGCACTCCTTTGCGTACTTTTACTCACCGGGGAAATCCCCTGGGGGACCTTTTTAAACGAATCGGCTGTTATCTTTCGGATGTAACCTAGCGCTTCATATCCTTCCAATTTATCTCCTCCTTCATCTACCATATGCTGTTGCATTGTGACAGACTTCCTACCCAGCGCTTTTAGGTGGCTCCAAAATATCCTAGGCACGGCCTTCTTCTTTTCGCGAATCTCTGTCATCCAGCGTTCACTTTCACCTTTAATTTTTGCCTCGACTAATTTCTGCACAATGAATTTTTGCTCTAAATATATTTCCCATATTTGGTTGACTTCGTCCTGTGGCCGCTTGTCCATTTTTGCCTGTCTGTGCTCCCGTGATGCCTGACGTCGTTTCCCCGATTCCCCGATCGGGGAAATCGATCGCTTCCCCGATTTCTTTGTTCCACCAGCTTTTTGGCTTTTTCTTTCCTTTCCAACAAATAGTTTTCTTCTCTATTTCCATTTCTTTCGTGATTACATGTAGCAGCTCACTATACTTCCAGTCTTTGCCTGGTAGTTCGTGTACTTTTTCCTCGACTCTTGCGGCTATATTTGTTATTTGTTTATTTGTTTGTCATTTAGATACGAGCTGCCAAGCTTTGATTCTATGTTCTTATTTTCAGTATTATATCCCATTTGTAATATTATGCGTTTATGATCACTACCCAAGCTGTTAATGCCTTCTTCGTCTATTCTCATCTCTCTAAGTTTGTCATATATTCCTTCTGTCATGACAGTAATCAATGCTCGATTGCCTGTTTCCGACTTCCCACGTGATCTGCTCCTCACACTTAGGCCCCACGTTAACTATCTCAAGACTATGTTGCTCGCAGAGATCTAGCAATAACTTGCTATTGGTGTCTGAATATCCGTCAAGGTCATGAATGTGAGCGTTCATGTCCCCTAGAAGGATTATTTCGGCATCATGACCAAATTCTTTAATATCGGTGCTTATGCATTTCACTATCTCCCGATTCTTTTCTCTGCAGTTATTCCCTGTCCACAAGTAAGCTACACCTAGCCACGTTTTCTTTCCACCTACTGTGCCCGAAACCCATATGTGCTCTGAACACGTTTGTTTCACTCTCTCCCATTTTGTTCTGCTATGAATTAGCATTCTAACCCCCCCCCCACCTCTCCTTTCTGATGTGATCCTGTTACATCCTTCCCAAACATAATTTTCAATATGTGGTGGCTCTTCCAAGTCTCTAAGGTGTGTTTCTGTAACCGCATAAACACCTATCTGTTCCTTGTTTAACTGTCCCTCAATCTCTAACCATTTTGCCTTTTTTCTGCCACCCTGCATGTTAATGTAACTAATTGCGACACGCGCCTTCTCCCTTCTTTTACCTTTTCTCTGTTTTTTCGCTATACTACCTGTCAAAGAGTCCCCCTCGTTGTTTTCCTCATTACAAGCTACCCTGTGCACCGAAGGGTCCGCGTGCCCCCCACTGCACTGAAACCGCAGCACAGTCACAGCGAAAGCTGGAAGAGCGGCGTTTCTAGAGCCCGTTGTAAGCTCGCTTGGGGCTACAATACAAGTACACTAGAAAGGTACCCACTACGCCATAAATCACAAATTTTGTGAAGTTGGGAAGCACCTTCTAAGCCATTATTTGTCATTCTGCGGAGAAGCGAGGCACCAGCTACACGTCTGTAAGGCATTATGTGAACTTTGTTGACGCGACGACTAATGACTATGAAGAATTATGGCTCAGCTCTTTGTAATGGGTTGGAAGCTTTAAACGGCCCACCAGTTATGTAATTTGCATTGGGTGACGCCCAGTCCATATTTCCCTCTCCCGTCATGCTGTATAACATACGTTGACGTGGGAGAGAGAAGGCGGGGGGGGGTGACGAACTTTACTGAGACCCCAAGGAAATGGATCATGCGCTTATGGGCTTCCTCGGCAACCAATACAAGTGCACTTGCGAGGAACCCACTACGCTATAAATCATTGTAATTTTACTGAGACCCCGAGGAAATGGATCATGCGCTTATGGGCTTCCTTGGCAACCAATACAAGTGCACTTGCGAGGAACCCACTAGGCTATAAATCATTGTAATTTTTGAAAAGTAGGGCAGCAGGCACTGTGCCATTTTTCGTCATTCTACGGAGAGCGTTGGTACCTGCTAAACGCATGTAAGGCATTATGCGCATTTTATTTATGCTGTGCCTGATGACGATGAAGAATTATGGCAGAGCCCTTTGTAATGGGTTGGAAGCATTCAACAACCTACTCGTTGCGCAATTCGCATTGTGTGACGCCTGATTACAGAATTCGCGTTGTGCGACGCTTGGTGCTTATTTTACTCTTCTGCCACGCTATATTGCATTTGCTAATGTGGTTCCTTCCCGACATGAAGCCTGTATAGGACCTTTGTGCAAAGCAGTTTCAAGCACCGGCATGGCTCAGAGGTTGAATACTGGGCTCCCACGCAGAGGGCCCAGGTTCGAACCTCGTTCCATCCTGGAATTTTTTTCTTATTTTTGTTTTTTTTTCTTATTTCGAGCGATACTGGTTACGGACACCGGCGGCGGACAACTACGGTGCCAAAAACGGCCGGTGAAATGATCTCAAAAGAGCTTTCGCTTTGTAAAAAGCTACTGCGCGTCCTACAAGACGCCAACCCACCTCATGGCCAAGCCTCCTATCGAAGTGTATTCCGTCTCTTCGAAAACCACCCCATTTGTGCACCTCTCCGTTCATTTCCACTACCTCGATGCCTTTCTCTCTACTCATCGGCCATATCTCTTTGTTTGCGTCGACAACCGCTCTTTGCAGGTTGCCGTCACGCACCGGTACCTCCGGTATTGTGCATACCACTATCTGCACTTGAGGGGAAATGGCGCGCATGTCATCGACCCCTTTCGCCAATGTGGTCGCTAGTTCGGCTGATTCGTTACTCAAGACGTCGTTTAGACCTCCCGCGATTATCACGAGGTAACGTCCATTAGACTTAGTTGCGAGTTTTGTGCTAGCTTGTCTTATCACTGATCCCAGCCTATGTCCCGGGAACTTCCCTATTAAAACTCGTTTCTCGCCTCTCACCCTTTCCTTGACTGCTTCTGCGCATGTAGCTAAATTCGAGTCCCCGGCGATTATCACGTGATCCGACTTTTCTGCTGGACTGTCCCGCACCTGGTCACTGCCCCGGTTACTATCGCGTGCTACTGCTGTTGTTTTGTCCCCTCCCGTTCACAAGACTACTTCGCGGAAGGTGGGTCCTGTGACCCTTGCACCTGTCTTTTCCAAACCTGTTTCCCCCTTCGTGCCTACCACTGTGGGGGTCGATGCCCCATTGTTCCCGCTGTCGCTTGCTTCCTTGCTCACCATGGCTTCGTTTGCTGGCATGGCTACCTTTGCTAATCCCTCCTCGGCTGACTTAAGCCTTTCCGCCATAGCCATCGTTTTTTTTCGCTCTGTCGCTACCGCTTTCTCCAGCTCGGAGATTCTCACGATGAGCTCATTCTGGGCGGCCATCATTATTTCCATTTTCGCCTCGATCTCGCATTGCTTACACTTGGCGTCAGCTCTCTCTGTCGTCTCATCCTCACAAACCTCTATTTTCCGCCCCATTCCGCATCCTGAACACTTTACGGTCTTTTTGACCACGGCTATAGATCGTTCACACGGCGGATTAGATACACTTAAATCCAAATATATCACACGATGAGCGCCACAAGCGGCACATTTTGGAAATGACGTGAGCGAGTTCTACTACAATTATTCACTCGTAATCAAACTAGCTGCAATAAAAAAAGAACCTTCTGTGCATCAAGAGACGTATTAAATACTGTTTTTTTCGTTCCTGTTTGAATCATGGAAAAAAAATTGGCCGCGTATCTGCGTGCTTCGCTGCAAATGTCCTGTAAAGACGATAGAAGAGGCGCTGCGTGAGATATGAACGCCATCTGGCAATACGTCCGGAAACGTGAATGCTGTGTTGCGGGCTGGTAGTCCCGGCGCAGCAGCAGGCAAGGCCGGCGGTGACCAACGCGACCGGCGGGGACGCCAGCCAGCCCGAACACGCGGTTTGGCGCGAAGCGCCGAAGCAGAAGAAACGTCCGCACTCAACGAGTACTCTCCACACACTCTTTTAGATGCGAAGTATCTTAAGGCCGAGCTCAATCCGGTGGTGTGCGGCGTGACCACCCTTACTGCGCGTGCGCATACCCTCTCCACACACCTCCTCTCCACTCACCCTCTCCCCTTCCCCTCTCCCATTCCCCTCTCCACTTCCTCTCTGCACTTTCCCTCTCCACTGTCCATCTTACCACTTTCCCTCTCCCCTCCCCCTCTCCCATACCCCTCTCCCCTCCCCCATTTCCACTCTTCCTCTGAAACGCGAGCTAGACATGCCGAAATTCTCTCCTGCGCAACGCCGCGATGAGCTCGAGCGCATGCGCGTCCCCTCCCCCCTTCTCTCTCCTCTCCTACGCTGCCCTCCTCCGCCCGCCTGTCGACCGCGTTCCCCGCTCGCCCTTTGAGAATAAAACGGCCAGGCTAGATGAAAGAAACGACGCGCGTAGCGTCCCTCTTCGCGTTCCACGACGCGAGGTCGGTAGCATTCCCAACGAACGCCAACGGAACGCGATCGTGCAAGTGCTCCGGCTTCGCATCGCCTCATGGTCCCCTTTAGCGGGAGATGGTGTAATTTTTATATTCACGTCGCCTGGGTAAAGCAGGAATGCCAGAGCGGCGCCCCATGGCACTCGTACAGTGCAATACTGAACTGAAACCGAAACACAACAATGAGATCGCGCAGAGGGCACGGAGGAAGCCAAGTTTCGGCGCAGTCGCATTTTCAGCGCAGCTTAAGAAACTAGGGTCTCTAGAATTACGTGTCTATGTATTTTCTATTAAAGGAACACACCACCTAATACTTACCTAGTGATGCTGCGCCTCAGATGTGCGTAATGTTTGCTTTTTGATCAACCATGTAGACAAGTATGAACCTAGTGAGCCGTTCATGATGGCTGGCCCTTGTGCAAGTGGTTCAACTTTGGCCGAGTGGCTGAATCGAGGGACGTGCCGACAAACAGAAAGACAGACAGAAAGACAGACCAAAATTTCTGCGTTTAAGTTCCCCAAGAAAGACTATCGTCTTTAAAAGAATGTCTTTGACGCTGCCATGGGGAACGGCGCGCGTGGTTCAAATCTTCCGTTTTCGCCGAACTGCGCTTCGCCCGGCACCTTGCTTCGCTCACGCGGTCGCGTCTCAGTGGTATTTTCGGTATCGCGAACTGCCGCGTGTGTTTTGCGCGCTCGTGAAAGTCGCTGTGACAGAAAGTTCGACATAATGCCGCATGCATGTGATGTTGCCGGATGCCCGAATGGGGCACGCCGCCAGGGCACGCCGCCGCTCAGTAAAGACGGGCAACGTTGCGCACGGCAGCAGTGACGGGAGAAACACCGCTTTCAGGCGGGTGATTTGAAGTGTGCTAACGCAATGCGGACCACTAAAACGCGATTTTATTTCAAAATAAGCACTTCCTTGGCACAAGAGTAGCACTAGGTTTCTGGACCATTATTTCAACAAGCAACGTAAACTTCATATTTGCCTTTAGTGTTTAGGTCCCTTGAAATAAACTTGTATCTATTTGATACATTTACAGACAATTCTTCATAGGTGGCACATGATAGGGATATGAGACCAAAGGACAGATCGTTGTTTCCTGTATTCCTTTTATTCATTCTGTGCGGCGCGGTTTTATAATCTTCTGATAATATGCAAGCCAGTTCCAATGAAGACGGGGGTAATAATAATTTATGCGTTCGTACGTGCCAAACGCGCGACAGGATTAAGAACAATGCAGTAGTGGATGTCTCCGGATAATTGCAACCACCTGAAAATCCTTACCCAACGGATCGCGGACATCTAACATTTCGGTTCCATCGAAATGCGACCGCCCCGGCCGGAACGAAATAAGGTGCTGTGTCAGTTGGCTGGCAATGACTGTTTAGAAAAAAAAATCACCAACTCCCTACTAGGAAATCGTCAGACAGTTCGTGATTACGATTCGGAACGTCATTATTAAATTACCAAGTGCAACACTTGCCGACATTAATTGTGAGTATAGCAATTACTAAAAAAAACAATGGCTAAAGTCAACCAATCATAAAACTCTATAGCCGACATCTCACATCATTATCATGCAGTGTATCGTTATTTGATGCGTAAACTGTACAGCGCTTGCTTCTTTTCTGCGCCAACTGAATGGTATGATTAGATGCAGCAGCCTCTTACTATCCAGCTTTCTTTATGTATTGAGTGTGTGGAGTGGTTACCCGCTCAGGGAACCGCAGTAGTCTGTTCTCTGTCTGTAGTAATACAGCGCTCATCTACCTATGTACGTAAACTAGGCCCCTTGTTTTATATGGAAGGCAACGCTTTAGGTTGCCGACGCGCGGTTGCACGAAGGATAAGCCTGAGAATGGCTAACTAACAAAGTCGCTGAAGCTGACACAACCCCCAATGTAAGTCTGCTAAAATCGATGTCGCGTTCAGGAGCGGGCGGCTATGCGTGGCAGTTTTCTTTCGCTTTGTCTTTCTCGTAGATTCTGCGCTCAAAGGTTACAGATATTAAAGATGACATGGAAGCTGAGATACCGTAATTGGTACAACGAAGTCCTAAAGCTCGAATACAATGACTCTTCTGAAAGACGGCAGTGATAGGCTTATGCATCTGTTTGAGGGTGCAAAGTACAAATATTGACATACGTAAATGTTCAGCGCGGCAACTTAAACATTTCCGTACACACAGGAAATACGCAGGCTACGGGATGCGCCATTTTCCTTTTCATGATAGAACGTAATGTCATCGGCGAATGGTGTTGCCACCACGGTACCGCTACACGCTAGTGTCGATGCCTTGAACATAAGAGTCTCTCAGTACTGAGTGCCGAATTGTCTCCAGGCTGAGCGCAAAGACTACTGCCCATTGACGGCACTCTATACGAACAATGCGTGTAGCGGGAAGTATTTTATATCCGTGGGCAAATTACGTGCCTCGCCTATTTACATAGACTTCAGAGGAGCTCAGAGGTGTTTAGCGATAAGTAAAATGCTGTCACTGAGCTTACTATGTGGTTATGGTCAAAGCGTTAGAATCTATTCTCTTGATCCAATGAAACCAAGAGCTTACCTCTTGATCTCTCCAGCGTCTACGCTAATATGCCACGCAGTGCAATCAAGAAAATATAAATGTATCTTCTAGTAATGGGGCATCCCGATGGTATCCAATTACGAAAGGCATCTGGCTCCTCTAGCACCGAGTTACGACTGCTGCAAAAAAATTTGTCTCATTCGGCTTTGGCAAGCGTAACTGGCCTCTATTCATTTTGGACGAACTGACGATCTTTGATGTTTAGGTATGAACAAAAGAAGGCTATCGCGAAAGCTATCCGGTTTATTCAAGGTTTTCCAAGCAACGGCAAATGACGGAGGTGAAATCGGCCGTGGTTTTGAGTAAACTTGAAAAGGAGCCAGAACTAAAATTAAAAGTGCGCAAAGCTGGCCGCGTCATTTATTTCATCGCCAGCAAAATTTGCACTTCAACACAACAGAAACGGCGTTATAAAAAAGTTGGAGGATACGAAGCTTCGCCTCAGGAGTAGAGCGCGATAGCGTAATCACGCCCTGTTTGCATAGCCTTCCCAATCGCTGGCCTCGCTTCGCTTCTGGGTGGACGCCTCAACCGAGCCGCAAGGCTGTGTGGGTAACCTTGGCCTTTTAAAACTTTCCTATAATGCCTACTGGAAGCGCAGTTGCGAATTAGCAAAGTACCCACTACGCGTCCGTAAGCAACACCCGAGCCTACGAAGCTGCTGCATTTGTTGATGCTTTTGCGGTTGATGCGGTTGGGTGTACACCCAATGTACACGCACCCAAGGGTGAGTGGATAGTGAGAAAGGGGAGAGTGGAAGTGGAGAGGAGGTCTGTGGAGAGGGTATGCGAATGCGCAGTAAGGGTAGTCAGGCCGCACACCACCACCACTACCACCGGTTTGAACTCCGCTATAAGATGCTTCGCATCTAATTTCCTCTCATCCAGATGGCAATACACTTCTGTTAACAACAGCGCCTCCTCATCCACCAACGTAACCTCTGCTGTTACGCAGGGCAGCGTTCTTGGCCCTTTCCTTCTCTTAATCAATATAATGACTCACCCAACTGGGTATCCTCTCACATGAGGGTTTTGGCGGGTAATTGCGTGATTTATCGAACAATTTCATGCGACAATGACAAAATATTCTTCAAGCTGATCTTAAAGCAATTAATACATTGCGTTCAACATGGCTGATGACCCTTTATGCAGCTAAAAGACAGTTATTATCATTTACAAGGCGCATCCACCGTATTCCGACATCCTACGTAATCAATAACAACATAATTGAACTTACAACTTCGTATAAGTACCTCGATGTTTACTAACAGTCTGACCTTACAAGGCATCATCACATCCGTCTGACGTTGGCATCAGCTAACCGCTCATTAGGTTTCCTCAAGCGCAGCCTCAAGCATGCTCCAGATAATCTGTCTAAACTAGCATGTATCACATTATTACGCTCTAAAATCGAATATGCATCAGCTATCTGGGATCCCACACAAATCTACATCACCCATGAAACCGACTCTCTACAAAACCATGCAGTCCGTTTCGTCTTTTCTGATTATTCACCCTGTACCAGCACTTCAGCACTTCAGCACTAAAAGCTCGCGCACAGCTTGACGACTTGTCTCATCGCCGCAGAACTGCCCGCCTTTCGCTTCTCCGTAAACGTTATCATCACCCATACCTTAACCGCATCTTCGAAACACCAACAGCTCTCTTTCCACGCACAGACCATATCTTCGATATAGAACGTATAACGTGTCGCTCAGCTCATTATCCTAATTCCTTCATTCCCCGAAGAATAGTTGCATGAATTACCCTCCTTCCCATAATGCCTCTGAAGCAGATTTCACAACATTTTACGAACTTTTACGGAACATTTCCGATACATATTCACCACGCGTACTCTATTAGGCTTCTTCATGTGTACTTCAGTGTTTATTTTTCTTGTTGTGATCAATTGTTAACGATATTCACGACCAATTTACACGCTTGTTCGTATTAATTTATTTGTTACTTGCAAACTTGTGTATCTTACGGTCATGACTATGTTCTAGTTTTTTTCCCCCTTGTATACTGCATTTGTTAGTGCCCTTAAGTTATGTTCAGGTAAGTAAATTTTCTATCTCTCTCTTCATTTTTGATTTTTCCGATGAGTCTTGTTTGTGTTGTTGCTGTTGTTCTTTCGTGCATTTAGCTCGCTTTCGTTATTTTCAGAATCATATCTTGCATTGTGTATACGCACATCGCTTTGATTCAACTCTGTTCTCCTACGCCTTTAGGGGTATTATGAAAGAAAAATTAAAAAAATAAAGTACGCCTGAGCGCTTTGTCATGAGTGTACCTTTAAACCCGTCCCTCGTCGTGCAATCCACATGCTTTTACGCCTGGCGCAATTCTTCGTTTCTGTCACGCAGCATTGCATGCGTGAAGGAGTCTCCTCCCAGAACATGACATTCTTATCGGGTTCTTTATCGAAGCGTTTCTTAGCAATGACATGGCTCTGTGGTAGGACACCTGCTCGCGCGGCAGAAGGCCAGGGTTCAATTATCACATGAAGACAATATTTTTATGATTTATTTCCATCTTTCTCGAATTTTCGCTTACGAACAACGTCGATTTATCGCTCACAATCAACGACGCCGATGCCGTCACCGGAATTTTGGCGAACAAATGGTTTTAGCGCTATCGCGTTAATAGATTTTATTTATTATTGGAGGAGAAAAAGTATAATTTCGAGTAAGCAAAACAGAAGCACGCGCACAATTTTCTTCCATCTTGTATAATCTTGAAGCCACCGGTTAGTTGAAAGTAAAAAAAACAATTGCCCTGCGTTCTTTTCGCCTGACTTGAAGAACTAAGTCTTACAAGGATGAAATAAGTTTGAAAAATCCTGTCCACATTCACCTATATGGCTCATATATACGCGTTATAATGTACACTACTGTGATGAAGAACCTGAAAGAATGCGAGTGTAGCAGACGACAGCGCTGCATCCCCTAGAAGATGACGAAAATGAAGGGACATTGAAGAACTAAGTCTTACAGGAAGAATAGCAGGAAGAATAGCAAGCTGACAGAAAAGATTTCTTCGATCTACCTCTTGGACGGACGGTTGATGAAGCTGCCTGAAGCACATGTGGAGATTATTTCACCTTTTTTAACAGGCCAGACTCGAGCCATCTGCATGGATAGTCCTTTATACGATGTTGTCCTGGGAAATGTGGAAGGCGTTCGAGATGCCCACAATCCTGATAACGACTGGAAGAGCCATCTTTACACCCGGAATGCTGCAGAACAGTGTTCTGGCGCAGAAAATTCCAGTTCTGCACATGGGCCCTTCTACGCGAAGACTTCGACATCGGCTGCAAGGAAACCAGGTGTCACGACAAAAGTTGCAGCGGTAAACCGACAGACAGGAAAGCCACCTCTACTACCGACACCCGTTATTAACCCCTTGGACATCAGCCCACAGGACTTCAGAACCAAACAAAAGGAAGACAGCAGCCTGCGGAAATGCTTTGAAGCAGTTAACCAAGAGGTCAAGACAAGGTTTGCTGAGATACTGTTCTTTATGAAGGAGGGAATCCTTCATCGCAAGTACACGCTTCGCTCTAAGAGGCAGGTAGATCAGCTTGTGATACCAAGGTGCCTCCGACATTTTGTAATAAAAATGGCTCACGAAGGCATCCTCTCGGGCCATCAGGGAATTAAAAGAACCACAGACCGAGTACTCGAAGAGTTCTACTGGCCAGGGGTTCAATCAGACATCACACGATTTGTTAAATCGTGTGACATATGTCAAAGAACCATTCCTAAGCACTTGGTGGGTCGTGTACCACTCGCAAACACTCCTATAATTGACACTCCATTTAAGAGAGTAGCCATTGATATCCTGGGACCATTATCACCGATGTCAGAGCGCGGAAACAAGTACGTTCTCACAATGGTGGATATGGCAACGCGTTATCCCGATGCCGTAGCACTGCCGAGCATCGAGACGGAGAGAGTTGCTGAGGCGCTCCTGGAGATGTTTTCTCGTGTAGGAGTCCCGCGGGAGATAATGAGTGACAGGAGCACATCATTCTCGTCACGTCTAATGAAGGAGCTAAGCCGACTTATCTCTTTCACGCAACTGCCAACCACCCCATATCATCCTATGGCTAATGGCCTTGTAGAGAGGTTCAACGGTACACTGAAGCAGATGATACGAAGAATGTGTCAGGAGAGTCCGAAAAAATGGGACCGGTACTTGGCGCCCTTACTCTTCGCTTATCGCGAAGTTCCCCAGTCTAGCTTAGGCTTCTCCCCGATCGACTTGCTCTACGGCCGTTACGTCAGAGGTCCCCTGGCGATATTAAAGGAATTATGGGCCGCTGATCATCTTGATGATGATATAAAAACATCCTACGGGTACGTAGTTGAACAGCGGAATCGTCTTGAAGACACCTGCCGCTTAGCCAAGGAGGAGCTTCAGAAAGCGAAGGTAGTACAGAAGAAGCAATATGACCGAAAGGCCAGACCACGTCAATTGTCCCCTGGAGACAAGGTTTTACTACTTCTCCCATCGGAAACCAACAAATTGGTTCTGACGTGGAAAGGGCCCTTTACTGTCCTTGAGAGGAGAAATGATGTCGATTATGTCATTGACCTCGGTTCCAGAAGTATGCTATTCCACATAAATCTACTGAAAAAGTATGAGGAACGGCCGCCTGCACCACCACATGAAGCATCAGCTGTTTGCCAGGCGGATGACACCGAAAGCGACGAGCTACCATGCGTACCATTCCGAAAGGAATCGTCTGTCGACGTAAGCATATCGGAGTCACTTTTTCCTACCCAGCACGTGCAAATCATCGATCTACTGAACAGGTACGACAACGTATTTACGGATGTTCCTGGCAAAACGCACCTCGTACAGTGTAAGTTAAGAGTGACCACGGATACACCCTTAAGCATGCGGCCGTACCCAATGCTATTTGCTACCCAAGAAGCGGTACAGAAAGAAATAGGAGACATGCTACGACAAGGCATCATAGAACCATCAGAGTCCGCTTACCAGTCACCTGTAGTAGTTGTGAGGTGCACGTTAAAGAACCCCAGGTGGTCGAAATTTCCGGAGCCCTCCACTACGGCGTCTTTCATAATCATATGGTGGTTTTGGGACGTTAAACCCCAGATATTATTATATTATTGTAGTAGTTGTGACGAAAAAGAACGGAACGATGCGCTTGTGCATCGATTTCAGGCAACTTAGCAAGATTGTGGTCAATGATAACGAGCCTATACCCCGTGTGGACATCATCTTTGGTCAACTTGGACAGGCGAAATACTTCTCAAAGTTTGACTTCGCTAAGGGCTACTGGCAGGTTCCCATGGATCAAGACTCCAAACCAATGACAGCTTTCGCTACAGCATCAGGACTGTATCAATTTAGATTCATGCCATTTGGTATCAAAACCGCCCCGGCTGTGTTTAACCGCCTTATGAGGAAAGTGGTAGCAGACATACCACACGTTTATTACTACTTTGACAATGTGCTCATTGCTACTGAATCCTGGGCTGAACATGTGACTATACTTGAGTCGTTTCTCAAGCGAGTTAGGGAGGCTGGTTTGACCATTCGGCCAACAAAGACTGAGATTGGCCAGGAGTCAGTAAAATTTCTCGGTCATCTCGTTGGGCAAGGCGTCATTCGACCACAGGTCGAAACACTCGACAAAATACAGGCTGCGAAGCGCCCACAAACTAAAAAAGAAGTACGCTCGTTCTTTGGTCTTACAGGTTATTACAGAGATTTCGTGGGCAACTACTCTGAAGTCTCCTACCCACTGACCGAATTGACAAAGAAGAGGGCCCCTAACAAAGTTCTTTGGGGAGAACGAGAACAGAAGTCATTTGATGGACTCAAGATTTTGCTATCTACGCCGCCTATTCTGAAAGCACCTGATTTTTCAAAACCTTTTGTACTCCGCACCGATGCATCATCGAGAAGTGTAGGTGCCATACTCATGCAGCGTCATGAAGGCATACTGCACCCAGTGTCATACGCAAGCCGCAGACTGCAACCACGCGAAGCTGCTTGCTCTACAGTGGAGCGAGAGGCTCTGGCTCTTACGTGGGCGGTCCGAAAATTTCATATCTACTTATTCGGCCGCGCGTAGTTGCGAACCCGCAACTACGCGCGAGGTTCAGAAGGCCGGGTTCCTGTCTTCGAGCCGCTGACGTCCTCGGGGCACGGCGTGTTGGCGTGACCCGGCACGAGTTCTGGGTGAGGCCTCCTGTGGACATCTCAGGGGCACGGCGTGTTGGCGTGACCCGGCACGACTTCTGGGTGAGGCCTCCTGCGGACATCTCAGGCACGGCGAGCGTCCTCGAGACCCCGGAGCTGCTGACCGTGTTCAGCGAGCCGACGCCTAGGCCTGGCGATGCCCTCTGCAGCGGGACGCTGACCTGTGTACCCAAGCGACGGCTGCACCACGAGTACGCAACGGGTTCCACGTGAAGGCACCGGGCTATGGCACAGACTTGTGAGACTGCCTACTCCTTTTTGTTATGTTTGCGAACCGCGTGCACGACGTCTAGTTGCTGTACATGTAATGTGTGTCTCCCGTTGAATATAACTTCCTTTTGTGTTCCGCACTGTCTCCATCTTCCTCGCGTCACACGCCTTGCGACGTGACTAACCTCACCACCACAACTACACAACAGTGGCGTAGCCAGGCGGTGGCACACGGGACACGTGCGCACTCCGGTGAAATAAGCAGATTATACCTGTTTATGTGAATAAAGATAATGCTATTGTAGCGAAGCGTTAGAAGCCTGTAATGGGTCGCCCTCTCGAGCGCTTACTAGTGGGCCGTCCTCCGGCTCTTCTCGGACAGCACGCTCCTCGCGCTCAGAGTCGGCACCCCGCCTTGACTGTCGCAGTCGTTTATCGTCGCCGAGTGCCCGCTAATAAACGTCTTTATAATTTGGTGGAGGGTGCTGGGCTTTCACAACAACTTGCTCCTCGTGAGTTAGCAGCTCGTGCTTCATCGTCGCTGTCACTCTCGGTGGTTTCAGTCTTCTACATCCAGTGAAAAATCCTCGTCCTCAAGATGGTTTCTTTGAACATCACTGCTGAAAGCAATCTGAAGAATTTCCTCCGCCGAACGATTTCGACCACTACGCGTAACCACGTTTACAATTAGAGAGATGTCTGGGCGCGGAGAACATATTGCTCTCAGTCCGGTCAACAAGCAAATCACTTGCAGTGTGCTGCCACCTATCAACAAACGTACAAAAACAAGCGGCGCAGCGGTGGCTATGAAACCCAACACACTGGCGAAGGACGGCGTGGAAAGTGTTCGCTCCACGAAAGGCGTCGAGCAGACGCTCGAATGATTGAAACGTCGCTCGCACGATTCGTAACGGCGCTTTGCTGAAAAAAGATAGAGGCCCTATTTTAATGTACCGCGAACTTGAGATTGCTCAGTTATACAAGAGCACATCGCGAGGCCGCGCGACCTCCCGTCTAGTGTTATGGGACTCATGCACTACAAGAGACACTGACCAATGGTATATGCAAGTAAAACAGGGTGAGCTCCCACTGAATATGTCAGACGATAACATTTAACTAACCTACGTGGCTACAGAAAGCCTCGCGAAGCTGATAGTATGTGTACGCTCTAGGCTAGCATTGAAACCGCGAGTTGCCACGTATTTTCACGAAAACTTCGGGTCTCGCAAGAACGAATCATCAGATTTCTCGTGTCACGGAGGGCCCGGTTTGTTCAATGATGCAGGGAACATGCAAAGTCGTAGTGTTCCTTTCTTGCCAACGTGTTAACACTGAGGCTAGCACAGCCGAACAAGGGAGCGACTGCGTAGTGTGGCCATTTTGTCGTCTACTAACCCTCCTCGAGAGGACGCTCCTGAATTCCGCTTGGCGGCGCGACAGTGTATGGGCATTGCGAATATTGCAGGAGTAGCGCTGTTCTCCATGAGGAATCGTTAGATAACCCTGCCTGGAAAGTTCTTTCAGCCTGGAGAATGGCGTCCGATGTGGGACAAGCCAAAACGCTCTCAAAGCCTGTTGCGGGCACTCCTTTAGTTTTAATAGGCTAATTCTACAGAAGATGTGTAAATATTTGCAGTTATAGTTAACTAGGTAAATCTCACGATAGCACACCTTTTACTCCAGTGGCATCTTCAGATGTGTCGTCCACTGTGCCCCGTGCACAAGCACCAAGAAGAGTGGACGACGCGTCGATGCCGCCCGTTCGATCGCACAAAGACTTGCTGACGTGCACATTAGGTTGTTCTACAGCTACGTCACACACATGCAACGCTTGGAAGTTGCAACACGAAAATGACCTTACACGAACGGACTGAACCACTGGAGATGTTGAAAACGCTGCAGCCGGTGCCACGTGATGTTGATTTGACGTCGCGGAGACAATTCGGTAGATGGCGCCGTGGTATGTCCTCATGGACAATAGCGACGGCACAGCACTTAGGCACGTGTGGCATCCAAACGATATTGAGACGTAGCATATTTTAGGCTTGTTCTGCCCTTGCTACGACTCACTTGGGAGCATAGGCGTGCGCAGCATTCTCCATTAGGAGAGGCCGAGTCTCACCGCAACGCCTCCCCTAGTTGATGCTAAAGCAAACAAGCTGCCCGGTGGTTGCAAAAAATGCATACGAAGCCATGACGTACTTCTCTTAGCGGCCTATCATTGGTCCCCGGCTTTCCTGGGCTAAATGTGAGAAGTAAGCAGTTCAAATGCATGGTCACGGGTCGTCGGCAGCCATTATCGTAAAAAAGCATGCGTGGCGATAACCACGCACATTAAAAATGACGTGAAATGTTCTACAAAGAAAAGATATGGGGCAGAATCCTCGGCCCTCTTTTGATACGTAAATATGGGGAAATGAGCGACCACCTCCCTGCCTCCCCTGCGTGCGCACGCCTCTGCTTGCGAGTATAGCCACCACACGTGTGCACATTATAGCTGCTTTGCATTCATTATTCGTTCATTGCTATGAATAACAGCACATAGTTACTTTCTTCAGACTGCTTTTCTTGGTGGAACTTGCGTCACTAGCTCGGTGAAGAATTCGTAGAAGACCATTGAACGACACCGCTCCAGACATCATTTTAGCAGGAACATTGTGGCCATTTCAGTAGATTGATTAAACGATCAAATGAAACTTAATTTATTTTTTGAAGTACTTTTTGTTGTCTATGTTATCTCGTGCTATGTGGATAGGCAGCAGAATTCAGGCTTATAACCAGATCGAGCACGGCGGCTCTACAGGCTGACTTAGGCTCGGTGAGCCTTTGAATACCTGGCTCCATTGACAGTAGTACGGTGAAAACCACATTCATACTACAGTGCAGAGTGTACTTAAATCATCAGCTTTTCTTTTAGGCACAGGTGTACGCACGCTGATGGATTGTTGACTTAGTAAAAACTCATGGGGTAGCGGCTCGAACGCGAAATCCCTCTTCAAGGCAAAAGTCTGGAATGCCTCATGAAAAGTGAAAATTTATCGTCGGAGTCCCGCGGCGTCGGGGGCTACATGAGTGGCGCAGAAAATAGAAAATCATCATTACGTGGTGACGTTACAGACCAACACAATTTCGGGCAAAGTCACAGGACGCAAAGTCACAGAATGCCATTACTATATATAACATCGTAACTTGCTCAAAGGCTATTCACGGATGCAGTGTAAAGCCAGATGAGGGGCCTCTGATCGAGGACGCAGAGAAGAACCGGGTTTGGAGGAGAAATATTACGTAGCGGGGCGACGCCGGATCACTATTGACTGAGTGATCTGCTAACATTTGATCAAGCGGCGATTGAATGTGGTGATGTCATCATGTGGTGTCATAGTGACATCACATTTTTTTGCAAATTGTTACGTCATGATGAGGTCATATCGTGAAGCCGTCACGTGATGATTTTTTCATCGCTCGTGTTGATACCTCCGATGCGGATTTCCGAAGGTCAATTGTCGTTTTTGATGAGACATCTAAGGCTTTCGCCTTAATAACTCTCTAGTAATTGTCTGCGAAGTACCACGGAACACAATAGTACCACAATGACCTAGAAAATAGCACTTTAAATAGTCTCTGTATAGTAATGCGAAAGCATCATTTGGCTCTCAGTGCGACCCCGCTGTCCGCAACAAGACATGGCAGAAAATCGGAACATGAATGACTTCATACCCGATAGTGTGTACGTGGTTGCTCCGAAAGAAAGCTTTCAAACACCGAACGCTGGCTGTAGTTTCTGTTGCTGTTTCTCGTCCCGAACTAACATGGGTTCATCGCCACGCCACGCAGGAGCACGTTCGTTCATCGCGCGTCTGTAGAATATCGTTCCCCGACGCCATCACGTGATTGCTGAGAGAGCGTAAGGGGGAGAGGCCACAGCGTCTTACCAAGTACCTTACACAGGCTCGAACGCGCTAGCGCGCGCCAGTGCGTTCTGACTAGGATACAACGCATTGGTTCATCGGGCATTTGCAGAATCTCGTTCCCCGACACCATCAAATGATTGCTCAGAGAATATAAGAGGGAGAGGCCACAGCGTCTTACCCAGCCCCTTACACAGGCTTAAACGCGCTAGCGCGTCCCAGCACACATGGTTTCCGAGCGGACGGTCGCCAATAGAAGGAAGGACACAGCACGAGCAAAAGCTGCTTCGCATCTAAAAAAAACAGGGTCGATCCCTTCGTCATAGGAGTTGGAACAACAGAAAAGTGAACGTCGTCTTCACAAAAGTAGTTGATTTTGCATGTTAAATGGATGTATAGGAGCTTACACAATAGAGAGTTTGAGAATTGGCGCCCCAAGAAGCTTGGGGACCCAAGAAGCTTGCGAGCCGCCAGGGCGCATGCGCAGACCCCAAGCCACGTTTGGGCTCTTGCGCTCGCGTTGACCCAAGACGCAAAAATCGAAAACTAGCGGGGGTCCCCAAGGCGTTTTGGGTCACCAACGAGACGGCACAGACGGAATGCGCGCCACGGCGCAGTATGACCCGCCTCTCGCATGATTTCAATTTCGCCACGTGTGGCGCTCCGTGCGCTTGACCCAACGCAGCAGGCGTTCGGATGAATTCTCAAACCCTGCTGATCAGCCCAACGCAAGAGCAGGCTGCCCAACGCAGCTTGGGAGCCCAGCGTCTTGGGTCCCCAATTCTGAAACTCTCTAATGTCTATTGGTATTCCGCAGCTATAGAACCTTTTGACGTGGATGAACCAACGTTGACGCCTGGTGGCGCGTCTCCATCCCGACGGCTAACGTCCATGAGCATTACTCTTCTGAAGTAGCTAAAGTAGTTTGCATACGCCTGGGTACAAGATATGGCAAATACCGCGCCAATATGTTATCAAAATGAACATTATAAACACTGGCACTCAATATGCACACTTTCAAAGCGTCGTCGTTTGACGAAAGAAACGCCAAGGTGTGCGCTCCCAAGTAATACGGGGACCTACGCCTATGCTTATGCATATACCACACAACACTCGGGAACGCGAGAGGCAGAGTTCGTAGCTGGAGCCTTGAACACCGCAAGGCGCTCGGCTTCCCCCTTGGGTATCTCTCACCCCTGCCGGACTGGACAGGTAAAGTCCCTTAATATACAGAAAGTAGCGACACTCTCCTCCATATCCTCTCCAAAGTGTCCAACCCTCCTCTTCCAAGTGTCCAAACCCTATCTATATCCTCTCCCAAACGGCCACCGTGCGGGCGCCGGTGCTATAACCCGGCTCGCGCCACTTTCTTATCAAGAATGCTATGTCACGCTGATAACGCGCGCAACGTTGGTGACCGCGAAGTTGGGTTTGGCGAAAAAGGAAAACATAGGAAAAAAAAAGAAACAGGGTCGCGCGCGTTTACCCTGTGACAGCCCGTGAAGCGGGGAGGTGGAAGGCGGGAGAGGAGGGTGCTCGGCGTGGCGGCTCGGTTAAAAGAAAGACGGTACTTTCTCAAACATATCCAGGGACTTTATGGACAGGCACGCGGGAGCTCCATCTCTCGGCCTTCGCAATGTAGCTGTTTCCACCTGCCGCCGCACCGCCGTGGTGTCGCTTTACCCTGGCGCTGCGTTCACCACTGCCATTTATACAAGTTAAAGGTCAGTGCACGCTCGCCTCTCAAGGCACAACACCCAACACGGTTTCACACGTTTCATTAAGCATTCATTCGTTTAGCCATCCGGTGACTATCAACGGGGTGCCTGGGCATGAGTGCATCCCTTTAATAGCATCTCCCATTAAAGGAAACCATGTGGGGATGCGAAGAAGAGCATGGGTCGACTTAATGCCTAATGTCCCGTTCATCACGGGCACTTTGCCCAATGTTAACGCGTCCGTGCAAGTGGAGCACACCATGAATTCACTGTAGTTTCTGTTGCTGTTACTCGTCCCGAAATAACATGGGTTCATCGCCACGCCACGCAGGAGCACGTTCATTCATCGCGCGTCTGTAGAATATTGTTCCCAGACGCCATCACGTGATTGCTGAGAGAGCGTAAGGGGGAGAGGCCACAGCGTCTTACCAAGTACCTTACACAGGCCCGAACGCGCTAGCGCACGCCAGTGCGTCCTGACTAGGATACAACGCATTGGTTCATCGCGCATTTGCAGAATCTCGTTCCCCGACACCATCAAATGATTGCTGAGGGAATGTGAGAGGGAGAGGCCACAGCGTCTTACCCCGCCCCTTACACAGGCTTAAACGCGCTAGCGCGTCCCAGCACACATGGTTTTCGAGCGGACGGTCGCCAATGGAAGGACGGACAAAAGCTGCTTCGCATCTAAAAAAACAAGGTCGGTTCCTTCGTCATAGGATTTGGAACAACACAAAAGTGAACGTCGTCTTCACAAAAGTAGTTGATTTTGCATGTTAAATGGATGTATAGGAGCTTACACAATAGAGAGTTTGAGAATTGGAGCCCCAAGGAGCTTGGGGACCCAAGAAGCTTGCGAGCCGCCAGGGCGCATGCGCAGACCCCAAGCCACTCTTGGGCTCGCATTAACCCAAGACGCAAAAATCGAAAACTAGCGTGGGTCCCCAAGGCGTTTTGGGTCACCGACGAGACGACACAGACGGAGTGCGCGCCACGGCGCAGTATGACCCGCCGCTCGCATGATTGCAATTGCGGCACGTGTGGCGCTCCGTGCGCTTGACCCAACGCAGCCTGCGTTTGGCCGAATTCTCAAACTCTGCTGATCAGCCGAACGCAAGAGCAGGCTGCCCAACGCAGCTTGGGGGCCCAGCGTCTTGGGTCCCCAATTCTAAAGCTCTCTAATGTCTGTTGGTATTCCGCAGCTATAGAACCGTTTGACGTGGATGAACCAACGTTGACGCCTGGTGGCGCGTCTCCATCGCGATGACTAACGTCCATGAGCATTACCCTTCAGAAGTAGCTAAGGTAGTTTGCATACACCTGGGTACAAGATATGGCAAATACCGCGCCAATATGTTATCAAAATGAACATTATAAACACTGGCAGTCAGTATGCACACTTTCAAAGCGTCGTCGTTTGACGAAAAAAACGCCAAGGTGTGCGCTCTACAGTAATACGGTGACCTACGCCTATGCTTATGCATATACCACACAACACTCGGGAACGCGAGAGGCAGAGTTTGTAGCTGGAGCCGTGAACACCGCAAGGCGCTCGGCTTCCCCCTTGGGTATCTCGCACCCCTGCCGGACTGGACAGGTAGAGTCCCTTAATATACAGAAAGTAGCGACACTCTCCTCCATATCCTCTCCAAAGTGTCCAACCCTCCTCTCCCAAGTGTGCAAACCCTATCTATATCCTCTCCCAAACGGCCACCGTGCGGGCGCCGGTGCTATAACCCGTCTCGCACCACTTTCCTATCAAGAATGCTATGTCACGCTGATAACGCGCGCAACGTTGGTGACCGCGAAGTCGGGTTTGGCGAAAAAGGAAAACATAAGAGAAAAAGAAGGGTCGTGCGCGTTTCCCGGGTGACGGCCCGTGAAGCGGGGAGGTGGAAGGCGGGAGAGGAGGGTGCTCGGCGTGGCGGCTCGGTTAAAAGAAAGACGGTACTTTCTCAAAAATATCCAGGGACTTTATGGACAGGCACGTGGGAGCTCCATCTCTCGGCCTTCGCAATGCAGCTGTTTCCGCCTCCCGCCGCACCAATATGGTGTCGCTTTACCCTGCCGCTGCGTTCGCCACTGCCATCCATACAAGTTAAAGGTCAGTGCACGCTCGCCTCACAAGGCACAGCACCCAACACAGTTTCACACGTTTCATTAAGCATTCATTCGTTTAGCCATCCGGTGACTATCAACTGGGTGCCTGGGCATGAGCGCATCCCTGGTAATGAGCGCGTTAATGCGCATGTCCGAAGTCTTTCCTTCCGGACCCTGGCAAAACGGTCACCCAAACCTGTTAAAAAACCAGAAGAGGGAATCTACACCTACCATCAGATCACTTCATATTACAGGAAAGGGAGACGAGATTTGCCACTCTCTACTCCCTTACCCCCGACAGAGCATGGTTTCTAGCCGCATTCAGAAAAAGGGGACATTCATTTCCTCTATCTGGTACATCTATTTTACCCCGCTCTCCAGCAACCTTAATGCATCGCCTGCGGGACACCCCGAGCGCATTTCCTACGCTGTTTGCGGAGCTACCGCAAGCCCCTGGCGGTAAACCCCATTCCCAATCCTTCCATTTCCTCGCGGGAGGCCGCTGTTCGGGCCACTGGCTCGGAGGACCAGCTGTGGCTGTTGGATCGGGCCTACCTGGAGATGTCGGCTAGGGGCCTCCGGGACGTCTTGGGGCCCAATCGCATTTACATAGACTGTTTTAAATAAAATTGCATCTATCCGTCCATCCATCCATCCATCTATCCACCTGCTCGCCTCGCAGGATTTTTACTGTGTCGGATAGACGCACCGGTAGCGGTCCGACGAAGTTGGTGGCCTGGACGCCGGTAAAACGGCGTATGCCCAGGGAGCACACAACGTCGGGCCGATATTGGTTTTACAGCGGCTATGCGCGGCCCCACCTCGGGCCAGCATTGCCAGCCTGGCGCCGGCATCGGTGGAGCCGCTGAATTTTGTCGTCAAAATCGGGCCGACTTTGCCGCTTTTCAGCCGATGTTGGGCTTTCATCGGCAACATAGGGCCGAGTTTTCCGGCCTCTTACCGCCGATATCGGCTAAGCCGATTTCTTCCACCGGCAACATTGGGCCGAGTTTGCCAGCGCTTTGCTGTTCTTCCGCCGATATCGGCTTAGCCGATAGCTTTCACCGGCAACATTGGGCCGAGTTAGCCGCTGTTTTGCCGTACTTTCACCGACATCGGCCGAGCCGATGGTTTTCACCGGCAACATTGGGCCGAGCATGCCGTCATTCTGCCGTGCTTCAGCTGACATCGGCGGAGCCGATGGCTTATCGACGATGTTGGAACTTTCTTGTCTCCCTTCAGACAGTTATACATGCCCTGTTGAGAACGTCCCCCTGCGTCGCGGCGCTCCAAAAGTCCTCGTCACCGACAGAGGTACGGCTTTTACGGCAGAGCTAACGCAAACCATCTTGAAATAGAGCCACACAAGTCACCGACGGACATCACCCGCAGGCGAATGGCCTCACCGAGCGGCTAAGTGAAACCCTCGCCGACATGCTGGCAATGTACTGTACGCCGAACACATGGCATGGGACGCCATAATATCTTCCGCACATAACATGAAGTTAACACGGCAGTGTAAGAAACGGCGCACATATGACGCCGTTCAAACTAGTTCACGGAAGCCCCTCAACGACGCTGTACGCCGTGTTGCCGGCCGTTAGTGACGAGAATAACCTCGACGTTGCGCTCTACCTTTACCGCCGAAGAAGCCCGGCAGCTCGCCCGCCTAGGATACAATCGTAATGCACTAGAGCATTAGGCGCTTGAATATTTGTAGCTTAAGCTGTAGAATGCCGCTGCATAGATTGCTGTACTAGCACAAATAACAAAGTTCAAATATTGTACCGTGCTAATGCCGCACGTACGACTCGGGGCGCGAAGTATCGCCGACTGAGTAGCTTGCATTCACTTATTAGTTACTGCTATGACAATGACTAACAACTATCACTAGCACAGTTACTTTTCTACTAAAAAAAAGTGGTCTTTAGAAGAATAACTGACTGGCCACTACGTTGACCAGTTGTTCAACGCTATCAAAAATGTTGAAACGTTATAACACATGCCATTATCTTCATGGGCCAAATTCGAAGTACTTCTCTTTTGTAAATGTTTTTGCCACTGGTCGGCCGACTTCACTAATGTATCCAGCATCAAAATTCAACCAAACATTCCCGCACGAATGCTTTTAGCGGAAGAAGTTTTATGTGAATACTAATTCTGTGCATAAATCGAGCCTGTCATCATATTTATAGCGCTATATCCTTTCAGCCGCTGAATGTGTGGCGCGAGCACTCATATACTACACGGACAGTTTCCGATCTCTGTGTTTACACATATTTACTCACGCGCGTGTTTGGGTGAAGCGTAACAAGCGCATTTGCTTCAGTGATGTCACATCATTTTACTTTATGAAAATGGTAAGAAGCTCAGCAAGGCGTGTGCTAGTTGGTTCATTACTTGAGAAAAATAGGTATGGTGCAATAAAGACCGGGCGAAGTGAAGACACGTTTTGTCGTTTGAATGTTTCCAAATCAACTAGCCCGCTGACCATCTTTAACGAACTGACAAACACGTGTTTGCCACGTGTTTGTCAGTTCGCATTTGCACTTCGTGGCCGTCCATTTTGTGACATACATATCTTCTTCAAGTAAAAATCTCGCTCAACGATTGCTTTCCACGTGCTTTCAGAAACAGTCGCATAAAATTATTATTATGGCACGTGAAATACGATGAAAAATGCGGCTCAAACGTGGTGTATGCAAAGTTTTCGTGTAGCGACATGTGGCAACAAGTGATGCATTGAGAATTCGACGAACGCCTTTCTCAAACGGCATGCCCATAGGCATGCTGGGGAGATCGCACACCATTGTGGTAGGCTGAGCCGTGCTTTCGAGAAGGGAGAATTCGATTTTTTTTTTTCGTCTTCTTCAACCTCTAACCCCCCCCTCCCTCCCTGCCCCTCGTTCAGCGTCATTGTCGCGAAACTCGCTTGACCAGGCAGTGTAGGGTGGCAGTCCCGACGGAGGGACAATCGTAGCTGCGGGAACAGGTTTTTTCACAGTGCGGTGTGCGGACATGTGTGGTGGAAAGTTAAAATCGTGCACGGACGGATACGCGGCAGGATTCCGGCATTGTTTTCGGCAGAGATCACCGCAGCGAGAAACCAGTGGCCCCCTGCTTCCATGTTGAACTCGCTCACCTCATATAAGGCCACGTGTTCACTACTGTTACGTGTCATCAGATTTTTGTTCTCTTCTTATCGCGTATTTTCTATTGACCATCGTGTTTTGTGTATTCTGATATGGTGCGCTTGCATTTTTTATTCGCTCGTGTTTTTAGCGATCCAACGGGCACACGTGAGTGGTTTTTATGCATGATTCCTTTCTGTTACAATCTTACCTTCAGATTAGGAATGCGTGCGTGTCTATCTTGTTTAGATGTAGAGTTCATGGGATCTTGTGGTACCGCTCGCAATGTGTTTCGCGTCGCGTGCAGCAGTTTATCCATCTTTTTGTCGCTTAAGTTATCACTGAAAAATTGCAATTTTCGCTCAGAGGATAACGCTAATTTAATTGCCAGTCATGTGTTGCGAATGCCTACCGTTCTTTGGTGAATTTAATAAACGTGGGGGGGGGGTGCTCCTCTGCTCGTAATTAGCTCACGCGTATACACAATCTTCTAGTCTAGTTGCCACTCTTAATCTCGCTTTTTTAGCAAACCGCCTAACGTTATCTTTCTTTTCTTCGGGTCCGTCTTTAATCCTACTTTAATGCTGCCTTCGTTTACATCTCCAGAATTTTTTTGTCGTGATTCGGCACCGTCGTTACTGAAAAGCGCGATATCGTCCGCAAAACGCAAGTATCTCAGATATTCTTCGTTAATCCTTATTCCTATTTTTGCTCGTTCTAGTTCTTTCAATATTTATAGTGAATGTGCCGCGCATAACGTTGAAGACATTGTAACACATCGCATAGGCGTGCGCACAGTGGGGCAGGGGGTGGCCGTCCCCCGTACTCACCTAAGAGGCGGGCGCAAGGTCTGCCAAACACATTGACCTAATAGGGAGGGGGGGGGGGCGCCGCGATGAACCTTCGCACCCCCCCCTCCATGAAGGGGAACCCTGCGCACGCCTATGATTTTGCGCCTCACCCCATTCTCGATTAGGATTGTCTTGCTTTTTTTGAGGAATACGGTGGCTGTGGGGTTGTTTTAGATGTTGGCTACGGTATCTGTAGATGTTTAGATATTCCTTTATGACATAATTATTCCGGAACTGCTAGCGTGTGTTCATATCTGTTAATAAATTGGTGTTTATCACCTTGCAAATGTGTTGCTCCTTAATCTCTCAGACGCATGCGTAGTTGGTGCAGCAGGCCTTTCATCAGTTTAGTTGTGTTAGAGACAACAGTGACTTTCGTTCTCGGCCTTGCACGGTTCGACAGAATTGTGGGTCTTAATCGCACACTAAGACATCAGTGGAGCAGTCGTTCTAATTAGGAAGCATTTTTCGAATATGGCACCAATGGTAGTCGATGAATGCCGTTGGGCCGCGAATAGTCTATTTTAGCGCTGCTGACTTACAGTACAATAACCACAGTAATACCGAACTGCCGTGGTCGGCACGCAGCCATTTTACTTTATAACACATGTATAAGCCTGCCTGATCAAGTTACTTTACGCATCGAGCAACTACCGCTGGTGTCCCCATATAAACTAGCTACGTGCAGACCGCGACGGTACAGTACTTAACGCACGGTAAGCCACCACTGCTAAAACATAATAACGGGTGTAAACGGTCACGACGGCGGCTACCCGACGTCGGCGGGGCCGATACCACGCCAGCATTGGCTAGCATACATAGGCCCAATGACGGCTTGCCATCATCGGCTGAATAACGCCAGGCCCGTCTCGGACCGACGCTAGCTAGCCTACGTCGGCCCGAAGCCGGCAAGCCCGCATCGGCACGAAGACGGCAAGCCCACATCGGCCCAACGGCGGCTAGCCGACGTCGGGCCGATGCGGGTGAAAGTAGCGCGAACGTGATTTGCCGACGTGGGGCCAATATTGCTGCCGTCATTTGCCGACGTTGGGCCAAGATCGGTCCAATGGCGGCGTGCTGCCTGGGTGTATTCCTTTCTTACCAAGAGCAAGATACCAGCGCCCCGCGCGGTGCGCACTGCCTTTGTCGGAGGAGAAACTTTCCCACTGTATTCGAAGCGATACGGAAGGCTGTAAGAAGGAATACCTGCGCGGCTCTCCAGTCGGGCCATGCTCTCGCTTCACCGAAAGCTGAAAGTAGGAAGCCTACATGACCGGCCGTGTTAGGGTGGCGACATCTTGAAAAGTGTCTTAAAGAAACTCCGCCAAAACCAGCGGGTAATGATCACGCTATTGTCAGCTTCCGCCAAACTTGGCGTGGTTTTTGTGCGCCGCCATTATGGACCCCACAGCCGCTCCCATAGCTACGCGAGGCACTCTTCCTGCCCAAAATGGCTTCCGTGACTGGATTTACTCCACGGTTAGCAGTGGTTTGCCGTGTATTGTAATCGCAACCTGCACACAAACTCTTGTGACAACGCTGAGCTACGCTGACGCGCTACACGACTACCGAGCGCGTCTCCGTATGGACGTATGGACGCGCGCCCCATGTAGGCTTCCTAGTCGGAATTCGTGAACGCAGCAACGACGCATTTGGTTATTTATGGCTACACAAGCTCTGTCAATCGCATGTAACGTATCCTGCAGCAAAAACGGCGAACAAAATAGGCAGTATACGCAGAGCAAACAGGAGACGCAGTGGTGGGCTCCCAGCCTTTCACTTGAGCAAGCAAAAGTGTTCGTAGACTCTAGCCGTTGGGAGGCGGAAAATTCGCACGCCCTTTCTGTAACGGTTACGGCACGTCCGTGCGGAACGTCCAGGAACTTCTGCTCGTCAGGCTTCGCTGACAGCGTTTAACACGCTACCACTACCTTAGGCGCCGTATAGTCAAGGATTACCTGAGAATCGGGCGAAGACGCAGTGCGGGGCGTGATAGCGTGGCGTCCCTAGTTTATCAAAGGCTGATAGCCTTTGATAAACCAGGGATTAGGGATGATAAACTAGGGATGATTAGGGGCTAGGGATGATAAACTAGTGATTAGCTAGGGAGCCTACATGACCGTCCGTTTTGAGTGATGTCAATCACTCAAAACGGACGATCATATAGGCTCCCTAGCTAAAACTACCAAAGCGCGTCCTGTGGGCGCTCGTTAGTGTCATGATGCAGTACTACACTTCACCTCTCCAAGATGGCGACACCGCCCCATGCCACCCAGAGTCAGTGTAAAGGGAGCAGGTGTGAAAGGTATAGGGCGCCTTTGTAAAGGCCAATGCATGAGCGTCGGTGGCGCAGTGGCTCGAGCGCTCAGCGCCTGTCGTCGCGGACCGAGAACTCGTGTGTTCAACTCCCAAGCCACGCCAATAAACAAACTTTTTTTGTTTCTACTCATATACAGTCTATTGAGTTCCAATGTCTCGACAGTGAAAGCGTTTCTGTCCAGGTGATTTAGAGCAGCACAGAGGTTAAGCTTCTCGCTTGCGTAAGCCGGGTAGTAACACAAGAGCTACACAGTAGTTTCGTCGACAGCACAGTCATTGCGCTAGGCGCTGTCGGTCATTTGGATCTCAAATGAGTAGGCGTTGGCGAATACTCGACGCAGACAGAGACGGAATGATACACCGTGTGTGATATCAAACGCGGAACTGCGACGTTTGTTGGAACAGTGGCGTCTCTCACCTCATCTATAACCTTTCTTTTCCTTTCTCATTTCCCAATGCCCTGTAGCCTATCGAGCTTAGCCCTGGTTATTATCCCTGCCTCTTCGTTCTTATTCTTAACCCTCCCCTTTCCAGCTTCCAAATATTTACAGACCTGACAATACTTACTTTTATGAAAGGTGGAACAATGATGAAGAACACGTCGGTATAACGGCATTATAGATATTTACTTTGTCAAATTCTAGATTGATATGCTACGAAAATAGTGTCTCAAAATCTTCATGCGCAGCTGCAAGACAATATACAAGCGTGATGCCAGGACAATGCCAAGTGGGGTGGCAGTGTCGGCTATCCGTTATTATAACATTGTAACCAACTTTTCATACCTCACTATTCAAACGATGATCAAACATAGCGTCGGTATGCCTGTGACCACTACGTATAATATGCGCATCATTGCCCCGTAGCGTGTACTTCGTGCTAATGAAACTGACGTGTCTCGCTCTATTGTGACTGCCGACGTTCCCTTGGACAATGAGCTACTCTTGAAGCGCCAGTGTTGTCGACGTGCCTGATAATTGCCCACAATATGCGCAGAAATACCCAATCACGAATACGTCGAACCACGTTGCAACGCTTGGTTTAAAGCGAACAATCTTGCAATGGCTCCTACGGACTGACTGCTCCGCGTAAATTGATTTCCACAATGCGTGGTATCTGCCAGACGTCTTGTTTCTTTTTAGGGGCGAAGCTCCTTAAGGCGGCACCCGTTCGTCCCTCGTAGTCGTAGTCGTTGTGCGTAACCAGTCTTACGCTTTGACCTCCAAGGTGGTGCCGGTGGGAGATTTTTCCTGTGCGTTGTTGAACAATAAAAAATTCGCAGCGTGCGCGTTAACTAAAAGCCGAATTCTTCTCTCATTCCCCATTAGCAGCCATTGGCATGTTCCAGTAGGAAACGTTAGTAGAATTAGTAGTGTAAGTGTTAGCTAAAAGCCGACTTCTTCTGTCTCTCATTCCCATTAGCAGCCATTGTTTACCTCCAAGGTAGTGCCTGGTGAGATTTCTCCTGTGCGTGATTAAACAATAAAAATTTTGTTCAAAACGCCATTCATTGATGAAATAAACCAACGAAAGACGCCAGATGTTTTGTAAAAGCAAAACGAAAGAACGCCAGATGTTTCTAAAGCGAAACAAAAAGACGCCAGCTGCTTAACGAAAGACGCCAGATGTTTTCTAAACAATGAAAATTCACAGCGTACATGTAAAATTAAAATGAGCTGCAAGTCGTCATAACTCATCGAACCTTTAGTATAAACGCGCCCGATCTCACGTCGGTGATGATGTAGTGGGCAGAATTCACGGAAGATTCACGGTTTAGCGATGGACCTCCGCAGCTTCGCCCACTCATCATCATTCACTCCGTGGATATGCTGTGAATTTTTTTTCATTCATTAATTCATTCATTGCTCTTTTGGTTGAACAAGTACATTGCTTAGTGATGAGTTGGTAGCAGACATTTAAACGGCAACATTTCAGGCATTTTCATTGCTTTGCGGTCTTTTGGCTAATGATCAAATGGAAATTTACTGTTATTCATTGCAGCAGCACTTTCTGCGTAGATAATGAGTAACGCCATTTTGATAGGCATCATAACTCTGCACTAAAGCCAGATCGAGTACGGTGGCTCTTCAAGATGACTTAAACTGGTGTGTCTTATACAGTTTGGCTCAATCACCAGTGCCTGGTTTCACTGATTGTTTTGATGTTCATGAGCAGCTCAATTATTGGCTTTCCGAGAGTCGTTTATATTATAGCATAGAACACTATAGCGCTAAAGCATAGAGAAAGAAAAATGTTAAGGGAGGACACTCCGCGAAATCTGGCCTCAGGAAGTACGTCACGACTACGTAACGAACTAGTGCTCTCACCAAACGCCAGAGGATGCAAACGCGAAAAAAGAAAAGTTGTCATCAATCCAACAGAATTGCTTTTACAAAATAATAATTATACGCCCAAAGTTGGCAGGTTCTTTATACATAAAAACAATTTACTCAACACATCTTACTTGGTTATTTTTATTCAGCCGTACTGTCATAAACACCATCTCAAAGCGACAAACCCATGCATGACAGCGGGAAGGTTTCGTCTCCGTCGGCTGCGTCGGTGTTTTCGTGTGTGAGACAACAGGTGAGGCACGTTTTCAAGCGAAGCTTGTAGAATGAGATGTTGTTAGGCTAGTTGGGTCATTCATTCAGAAAGAGGTTATAACTGCGCGAATAAGACACCATGTAAGTAACATAGAAGCCCGCACACAAACACTCACACGTTGCTCTTCATGTGTGTGCGTGTTTCTGACCTGGTGTCTTATTCGCGCAGTTATAACCTTTTTCTGAAGGTTGTAAGAACGGCGAGGTTCACTAAAAAAACAGTTTGCGGCTCTATGCGGGAAACATTGTGCAACGTATGCGTCAAGCCGAGGCGACGCGTGCTGCGTCTGCCACTGATGCGAGCGTCTGTGCGCTGAGCTCGGTGCGAAACAACATTGAGGAGCGTTCGCTGGTCCTCGTATGCTTCACGGCGCGTTTCCCGAAGCCTCGGACCACGAATAAATCTTGGCGTTTCTGGTATATTGTGTCCTGTGGTTTCTGTACGCTCTTTTAGATGCGAAGTATCTTGAGGTCGAGCTCAATCCGGCGGTGGTGGTGGTGGTGGTGTGCTGCGTGACCACCCTCACTGCGCATGCGCATACCCTCTCCACATACATCCTCTCCACTTCCCCTCACCTTTCCCCTTCCGCTCTACCCCTTTCCCCTCTCCACTCACACTCTCCACTGTCCCTTTCCACTTTCCCTCTCCACTTTCCCTCTCCCATCCCCCTTTCCACTCTTCCTCTGAAACGCGGGCTAGACATGCCGAAATTCTCTCCTGCACAACGCCGCGATGAGCTCGAGCGCATGCGCGTCCCCTCCCCTTCTCTCTCCTCTCCTACGCTGACCCCCCCTCTCGCCCGCCTGTCGACCGCGTTCCCCGCTCGCCCTGTGAGAATTAACGGCCAGGCTAGATGGAAGACACGACGCGCGTAGCGTCCCTCTTCGCGTTCCACGACACGAGGTCGGTAGCATGCCCTACGAACGCCACCGGAACGCGATCGTGCAAGTGCTCCGGCTTCGCATCGCCTCATGGTCCCCTTTAGCGGGAGATGGCGTGATTTTTTTTTTCAGTGCATTATTTCGGTGAAACGTAGTCGTGACTCGCGACTTGATTGTTATGTGTATTTCACTTCTTCCTTCTTCAACTTTGTGCGCTGTGTTGATGCCAGAGATCCTTACGGCCCAGTGTGTCATGCTTCACCAGCTTCTGCCAACTCTAGAGATGTGTGCGTTGTCTGTGTTCTCTCTGTATTTGTTACAATTTATTTGTAAGCCGAGATGCATTTGTTGTCTACCTTGCATTAATGTGCGGTGCTGTTCTCATTTTGTGCTTTTTATATGCTCAGCCTCTACCGTGCCTTGTAACAAAAACATTGCGGATACGCTGTGTCTTTGAGTGATATATAGATTGATCGCTTGTTCCAAAAGAAAAACACAAGCGCGATAAATGAAGCCGTAGTGAATTCTGATTTCCTGCATCTATTTCTACTATAACTTAAATGAAATAAAAATTACGTCACGACATCAATTCGCACGAACCATTGAACTATACAAAATAGGGAATCGCTAATTGAAAAGGACAAACAATAGCTTTGCCAGTTGGGCGAAGAAATAAGTAACTTTCGCCATAGCCAAACGTCGGTTACGCACAGTAATTCAAAATTCGCGCCAGTAAAACCGAAACAGGAAGCGCAGGCCACTTGCTCTCACGAACCACCAGGTGCGCTAGGGTCGATTGGGCCGCTGGCGTCTATGGGAGTGTCCACTCTTAACTTTTTTTTCTTTCTCTATGGCTAAAGTAGCTAAGAGAGAGAATTCTAAATTTCCTCTGCATTGTAATGCCACATCATTACTACGGTCAAGTGGGATTTTGGTGTCGCAGAACATCACTTACGTCATATTCGAGGCGTGCACGTGGTTGTTCGAAAAGGAGCATTCGAATACCGAACGTTCCCAGGCAAGTCAATAGATGAATCCTAAGCACCCGACAACGACATAGGCTGAGCGAGCCCGTCGATCTGCAGCGAGAAACCGTCCTGGCCTAGCGTTGGCCGATTAGCTATTATGGCACTTTCCACCATTAAGTTCCTCGCGCAACCACAACCGATTAGAGTTGTGCCTAAATTAAGAAAGCAAAGCAAAAGGGAACAGAACGAAAGCTACTTAAAATAGGATGTGTGAAGGGTTGTATATGAGAGAGCATTACTTTATTACAGAAAAGTGTTAATTAACTGTCAGGTTATCAGTTTAAATTATTATCCTGATGTAGAAGCAGGTGCCGTGGGCATTAGATTGCAAAACATGCACTGAATTCTGGTGTTAATCAGCAAGGAGTGCTTCTTTTTGTAAACGAAGCTTGCATTCACTGACCTGTGAAGGGCTTGATGCTGGTGTTCCAAAAAACCCTCCTCACCCGAAAACCTTCCTGATCCACAGCAGGCACGCACCAAAGATGTAGTACATAAATATTCGTTCAGGGGCTGCGCTTCGAACCCGGGTCGCGCGGTCCAAAAGGAAGTGCCTTGAACACTAGGCCATGCACCCATGCCGGGCCAATGGGAACTGAACAGAGGCGTTTGAATGTGTTGAACCGACGATTGCAATATTTCGCGTTGGCGGGCCAAAAGCTATTTCCTGGAGAACCCAAAAGGTCTAATTAGAAATTGCAGGTGTCAGGAAAACTCCCTCTTGGAGAATATTCAATTACTAAACCGCGTTTCTACAATCGGGTGATGGTCCAATCGTTGGGCCTTGCCAGAGGCTGACGAACGCTGCAAAGAACATCAAAAACGCCACGCCGATTCCGCCAGAAAACAGTGTTGCGGGGAAGGCCGCTACCTATTAAGAAAGAAAGGAAAATAGAAAGAAAGAACAATCAAGAAAGAAAGAAATTTAGTAGCTCAGGCACGCCCAGCTTCGCTTGCCCCCAATTTCCCCGATTGAAGAACGGCTCCTGATTTTTTTTTATTCGTATAACTATATGGTGCCTTGCGAATGGTATTTGCCCATTTGTATCTTCTTGTGACATTGCGGTTACCTTGAATGTTTGAACTAAGCTACACTTGTTTACTCATCGTATATTGAATAAAAATATTTTGCAGTCATTTGTACTACCATCGGGCGTCTGCACCGCGCAACATTTTATAATAAATTTTTTAAGCTCTCTCGAGGCCCCACTCTTACCTAACGCCCTGCCCTTTCTTGGGGCCTGTAAGCCATATTGAACGAATGAATGAATGAATGAATGTGTGAATGAATAGATAAATATAACGCACTTGTCCAATAAATTACATTTAAAGCTTAGAATAACCGAGAGCCGAGCTAGTCGGTAAGTATTCATTCTAAAAGACAGGGCGTGCAAACATGGACGCAAGAAAGAAGTTCCATGCCGACTCAACGCAGACAACGGTCCATGCGTCCGTTCTTCTTTCAGGTAAGACGCCTATCACTATAAAGCAGTGAATGTGCAATATAACAAATTTTTCTTCTCACCGCTGGGTTTGAACCCAGGCTTTCAAACGCAGTATACGCAAGCAATATCGGCCACTTGATAGCGGCATTCGTTGTTTCACTAGCCTCGAGCAACACTGTTTGTTTAACGGTCTCTCATCACTTGAAGTCGCTTTCAAGTGATATGGCTCCATCGTGTGAGCAGAAAGAACTTGGACTGCCATGAAGGGAGGCTTAGGGATATAAGTCGGTCACTACTAAACTCTTTGTCGTATATTTGCCACTCGAATTTTTTAGGTATAGCTAAGACGCGGTACTGATGCCCGTGGATTTTACGAAATTCCTTTGCCACAAGTCGTTACAAACTTACTCTGAGAAAGTCGGAGCTGTTTTTCTTTCAGCGTCAATTTTGCCAAAGTGCATCAATAGAGGGTGATGACCATAAAGAGACACATTGCAAGTAAGTCGCATCGATTGATGAGCGTTATTTAGTGAGCAATATGCTGCAAGGCTGTTCTTATGCATATTGTAATTTTAAGCGGATGTTTGTTCTCTAACCCTCTAATTATATTTTCGCTTGAACTATATGTTTACTTGAAGCAGGTGTAAGAGTTTTTATTCTTTGTGTTGTCGGTTTTTATATTTTTCAAATTTATCCGCATTTTTCAGTGTTCTTGTTACTGATTTTCTGTGTTCAATAATAATAATAATAGTTGCTGTATGTTTTTCTTTGATGCGCTTTATTTATATTGCTGTGATTTTTACCAAACTTTTTAGGTACACATTTGACTTGTAAATAAATAGGAACCTGTCCAGTGCAAGGGCACCATCTGTTTTCGTCGCCGTTCGCATTTTTGTTTCTGCACAATTGTGGGGTTGTTTCTGCGAACGAGGATGCACAGCCTCGTAAAAGGTCCGATGCTGAAGCAGAGAGCAAACGACTGGCCGGTACCAAGACTAGCTTCAAGAAAGTCTGGTAGCAGGAGTATTGCAATGAAGGAAGCGGTTACAAACGTACAATAATTTTGTTTTCTCTTAGTATATCTTATGTATATAGTTAAATATGTGCAAGGATGTAATGTGCAATGACTGCTTCATTTTAATATGCATTTTATATGCATCAGAAATTCAGAAAAAGTGTTTCTACCTCTTCTACGTATATGACGCAACGGGGAATGATTCTTCTGTTTCGATATTTTTTTTATTATGTATACAGTTATGATTATGAAGGAGTGCCTACACTTTTATATAAACGCTACAAATGTGCGGTGATGTAACGTGCAATAATGTTTTTGTTCCAATGTTTTATCTTGTATGGAAATTTGCCAACAAGATAGAGCGCTTATGAGTCGCTGCAATAGTTGTGTTTTCTTTGTTTCAAGTAGTTATAAATGTGTGATCAATGGATATTAAAAAAAAGTTATTTGCAATTCGAGGTGTCATTTTTTGAGGGAGGGACCTGCCCGCTGTTCCCACACAGTTAGTGACGAACGCGGGAAAGTGCGTTCGCGAGCTTAGCCTTAGCCAACTAACGAAGAAAAATCTCCTGTGAACAAAAGAGCACATTTTAGCAATAGGAATACCAGCATGGCTTCTCATAAACAGAGCACACTGGAAGAGTCTCCAATTAAACAGCTAGGTGCCCGAGGCGCGCGCGATGCAACCAAAAAGATATTTACGTTAGAAGGCAACTCAAGCGCGTGAACGCCGTTCTAGATTTAAAAGAATGCACGCTCTGGGTATTTAGCAAATAAGTGCCTCCGCCGTGTTCTGTGTTCATAATTTGATTTAGCGTCTGATTTTCCGAAATGCGTCTTGTAAACAAGCACTATGGTCCTAGAGGTACATTTACAGCGCAAATGTAAAGACGCACCACAAAGAAAGAAATGACACGCACAAAAAGGCAACTGTGTGTGTCGTTTCTTTCTTTGTGGTGCGTCTTTACGTTTGCGCTGTAAATGTACCTCTAGGATTATGAACCAACTAGGCCCAAAAGAAATTTTCCTGAAACACTATCGTATCCGAAAAGAAAAACGGCAGCTGCGAAGGCTTCCTAGGATTGCCTTTAACATGTTCTGCCTCTTGTTTTCCTGGTGCGAGCGACGCATGCCACACTTATGAATTCAAGTACAATGCGCAAATGCTAGGTTTTTTTCACGTTGTCAAACAGGTCCCAGCTCTAGAAAGCTGTTTACGCGTAAGATGCCGCAATGGGATTTCTTACGTATGCCGGCACCGTCTGCGATTTGTTGCTTATAAAACGCGAAATGGTAGCTAAGGAACCGAACAACCACAAACTATTTTTACTACACATCTTACGTACGAACAGCTGCGTGAATATGCGCCCAGAATGCCGCGTTTCCTAGCAAGCGCATCGGCGCGGCGCGCCTTGAGAGTCTCGCCCAATAACGGCGGCAGAGAATGACGGGCGAGCAGGAAACGGCACTGAGAGAAGGAGCTTGCGCTACCTTTTAAAAATAGTGGGAGCTTAGAATCGCCGCAAGTGTGGGACGCAAAGGAGCGGAAACGGCGTCCGCGGACAACCGAACCGAGGTGGCGCAGTCTGCAACGCCATCGTCATCAGCGCGAACCATATGCTAACGACAGTAATGACATTTCGGGTTAGCACGTTTCGGGTTAGCTGAGACAAGTATTTCTTGAGCCGCGGTCGCATTCTGGAGAAAATCACGAGTGACGAGAATTGCGGCTTTTACATCGCTCTTTGCAAAGTAAGTTAGAGATTTACGTATTCACCAAGAAACTTAAAACGCATTGATGTAGTAGACATGTATCGATTGTTTTCGGGGTACTTTCAATAATTCGGAATTCGGACATATTTCCAGGTCCCGTGAAATCCGAAATAACGAGCTTCTACTCTATATGCAATTACATGAACAGACTGTGTTAACGAAACATATATTTTATAACTACTCTTCAATGAAAAGAACAAAACAGAGAAAAGAAACATGTATAATATGATAACTACAATATCTTCCATGTTACGTGCATGAAGCGGATTGTATTTATACAACAAAAATAAATACACAAAAGCATGTGAAGTATGTGATAATTTTATTATGCTTTTAATGAATTTGTGATGAAACAGAGAACACGGCTAAAGGGAGGGCTAGTGTTATTGTTTATTCATTCATTCAGGAGAAAGTATCGTTTAAGTGCACAGGAAAACCTTTCTTCTTTTATTTGACACGGTATATCGTTCCAGACCTCTGGTAATGTAACCTGCAGCAGTCGTCTTCCATAAACCTTGTTAGTAGGTGGAAGATTTTCTGTGTAATGTGGCGCGTCAAGTGAGGCGAGAAGAGGAAGAAAAGGTTGATATATATGTTTCTAATTATGAAAGTCCAGTGTGAATAACCCACCAAACAATGGCTGTGTCTCCCGCAATCAAGAGTAGAACATGACATGTGTACTGGGAAAGCAGATTGGTTGGAGATTGTGCTACCCACAATCTTTTGCATGTTTGCAAGGGCACACCCCATCAAACTGCACTGTGCACACGTCCGTATAGACGCAATTGTTTGCTGCAGTGCTTTGTATGTCGTATATATAAGATAAATGCTGTACTTTGTCTAGCGTATGCGGGAAAGGCGGCAACGACAGCAGCCTGGTTCGCCGCACACATCGTGGCGCGATCTCTCGAAGAACACAGCAACTCGCGCCGCGAAACCGCTGCCTCGGGCACCGCGCCAGTTACTTGCCCACCACTGGCATTCACAAGGACCCAGGTTCTGCGCTTAAAACAGCAAGTGTATGGTTGCCTATCTGCCATTAGGACGTCGGTAATGTGACAGGTAAGTACGGGTTCAGCGCACGAAAAGTTACAGCTTCAGTAGCAGAGTGAACAAACGCTAGCTGTAAAGCCATACATTTTCTATGTTGTTTGGACCGCTTTCAGGGTCCCGGATGTCTCTTTGGCAATATCCGGATATTCTCGTTGAGAAATCCGTACATCTTGTTTGAAATCCTCGGATAATGACGTTAGAATTTCGCAGAAGGTGGTCACTTGAAGGCCGCCGACAACTGGATCTAAAAGCAATTCATGCCTAATAAACATTTATATTAAGTGACTATGAAATGAGTGCAGGGAGTTTCGTGCAGTCTTATGGTTACAATAGAACGTATCATTGGTTGAGTGCTACAAACATTTCCCGAAGTTTTAAGTTCGCACATTCACACTAGAAGTGGCTGGTATGTTATATTAAAAGATGCAACCGCCGTATACAAAGGAGTGAATTACATTGAATTACATGCAATGGAATTTATTTCGTAGACCAAATAATCTCGACTTTCCACTGGGCTCATAAGCTCTATATATTTATTGTCATTTTCCCCAGATCTACAACACCTCGGCCCACATGCACATACGTGTGAAAAAAAAATGTGGGCACCACCTATGAAAGTGTAGTCTAAATAAATGGCATATTTTATTGGCACATATATCAGGTCTCATATATAATAAAGCTTCCGAATCCACCAACGTTGGTTAATAATGTTCGTCAGACACTTTCTAGTGCATGGCATCTGATATTCCTTAGGAACGTCTCGACAAGAAAAAATTGTCCATAACCACTAAAACGAAAAGACATAGTCATCCCTCAGGGCTTGCATACTTGGCATTTCCCAAGTGTCCTGTAATATAAAGCGTGATACAGTGGCCGCCACACGTCAATCCAATTCATACACGCACGGCGTCTGCCCGCCACTTGGGGCAAAACGCGCGCTAAAGAGTATGTATTGCTGCCTGCCTTTTCAGGGTGGTTGATATAAGCACGCGCTTCCCAATAATACTACAACGGTCTCAAGATATTCTGTAGTTCTAGCTACAGTCACTGCGGAATTTGAGTATATTTTGCCATGAATTGTACTACTACAGAACTGACGCACAGGCTTAGCTACTAGCTGAGTGAATACGCTTATGACGAGAAAGAGTCGATCGTAGTGCAAACCTCTTCCCGCATATGTCGCACCGATGAGGTCGCTCGCCGGTGTGGGTTAGAATGTGCCTCTTTAACGTACTCCTGTCCACAAATGCAGCAGGACAAAGATGGCAGAGACACGGCTTCTCGCCCGTATGCGTACGGTTGTGCATCGCTAGTGCTCCTTTAGAACTAAATTTGCTGCTGCAGGACTGACATTTAAACTTCTTTATCCCCATGTGAATAAGCTTATGGCGCGAAAGGTTTCGCTTTGCAGTAAATGTCTTCCCACACACATCGCACCTGTGTGGTCGCTCACATGTGTGAGTCAGAACATGTGCCTTGAGAGTACCCGTGTCCGCGAATGCAGCGGGACACAGGTGGCACAGGTACGGCTTTTCGCCCGTATGTGTGCGGGTGTGCCTGGTTAGGCTTTCCTTCAAGTTAAACGCATTGCCGCAGAACTGACATCTGAACTTCTTTACACCCGAGTGAGTGAGCTTATGCTGCGAAAGGTTGCAGCTCGATCTGAATCTCTTCGCACACAGGTCGCACGTGTACGGGCGCTCGCCGGTGTGGCTTACAACGTGTGTTTTCAGCGTACTCAAACGCGCGAACGTAGCGGGACACAGGTGGCATGCGTACGGCTTTTCTCCAGTGTGTGTGCGGGCGTGGCGCTGGAGGTTGTCTCTCCGAAAAAAAATTCGGCCGCACACGTGGCAGGCCACAGTCTTCTTCCGCGAATGAGTCAGTCCGTGGCACGCGAGGTTTGATTTCGTGGCGAATTTTCGTCCGCAGACGTTGCATTCATGCGGTCGCTCACCAGTGTGAGTCAACATGTGCCTTTTCCGATGGTCGCTGCGGGTGAACGTGGCCGGGCACGACGAACACTCGAAGGGTCTCTCACCCGTGTGCGTGAGACTGTGGGTCACCAGGTTGTTCTTCTGCGTGAATTTCTTGCCGCACACGCCACAGGTGTACTGGTTTTCGCGCACGTGAGCAAACAAGTGTGTTCGCAGCTGCGATGTTCGCTTGAAAACTTTCTCGCACACGCCGCACTGCAAGGACCTCGTGGCCGTAGGCTTGCCGTCTTTTTCTGGTTGGCATAAATTGTCCTTCTCAAGGAACCTGCAATTGAAAGCAAATTTTTGACATTGCGCGTTTTAGGTATTGCGTATTACGCAATATTGCTGCTGCGTGACGTGACTACGACTAACTTAAATGACAGTTGGTAAAATGAAAATAATGACATGCATATCCTATAGAGCACGAGGGACATGCCGAGCTCGTGGTCTCCTCGCGGCTGTTTCACTAGCTTGACATACACCAATATTGGTATTGCGCGACTCGCCTGTATGATGAACACTAATAACAGGTGGTGACACGACAATCATGCCATGTATTTTACGTGGAGCATGATTTATATGCCACGCTCATGGTGCGCTCGCGGCCGTCTGCCTAGCTTGATATACGCCGAAACTGGTAATGCGTGACGTGACTATGACGAAAATAAATAACAGGTGCTAATATGCAAATCATAACATCCATGTCAAGTACGGCATGATTTACATGACACTGCCTTGGTACGCTTCCGGCCGTTTTGTTAACTGGATATACACCAAAATTGGTGTGGCATGACATGAGTGCGTGACGAACATAAATGACAGGTCGTGCATTGTACATACAATAATATACGTTTCATTGTATAAAGGATTGCACATCCATGCATGCATGACAAACATCGGATATATAGCGTCCTAGATGTCATGACATGAACGACTTCATTTTCCTCAGAGGAACAAGGTGGTGTATACAGCTCTCTGCTGGCTGCTACGCATTACATTGATTCTCACAGTACGTAGGATCTGTCGGATTTTTATTGATATGATGTGAAGGAGATGATGGTGCACAAATAAGGCGTCGGAATTAACTCTTGAAGAGATCGAGCATACAAGACAAAAAATAAAGTCACAAACGCAGGTATCTCATGCGACAGCGCCATAACGCAAAAAGACGAAATGAAGAAATGCAAATAATAAAATCAACAATCGTCTCTCTGGTCGTCATGGAGATGGATCCATGATGACCAGAGAGAACATAGCAGTCAACACATCACGATAACTAGGAGATACATATATTAGGTAGGACATGCATATACTAAAATACATTAAGCTAATAGAAACATAAGTGCTTTAACAATTACCAGGAATTCCACTGTCTTCAAGAATGCATTTTAACACTGCGTACGTAAGGCTATTGTTGGCTACGGCACCACAGGTTTTTTATACAGAACGGTATCCCTACTGAAACGTTCCGTATGCCATTCCAATAATTCCATATGTTTCCATACGAAGTCCATATGTTTTCCGTACATTTTTCATATATTTTCCATATATTTCCGTAAGATTCTTACGGAAACATACGGAAATATTGGAATGGCATATGGAACATTTCAGTAGGGATGGTGTGAAATATCATTAGTTTTCATTGATACATTAAGCATTCCAGAAAGCTCAGAACGAAAAAAGGGTAAATTTTTTTTGAGGGGCTAGTTTCTTTTTTAGACAGAAGCAAATGATTCCAACAAATAATAAGGTCAAGGAAAGCAAACGGGACATTGTTGCCTTTAACGGTAGTTTAGCAGTCCGGACGTAAAGAGAAACAATTCACCATGACAGGGCGGCGCCTTTCATCGTAGCTGAGTCGGTAGAGAATCGGACGCGTAGTTCAAAGGTTGCGAGTTTGGATCCCACCAACAGAAAGGGTGATTTTTCTTCCCATTTACTTTCTTTAAATTTACGTTATAATGTTTACACTACAGTTAAAGACAACCATTATTGTCCCCTATGCTTTCCTTTTGGTCTAAATCCGTGTTGGATTCACTTGGAAGAGACACATTAAAAATTATCAGAGCTCGTTATCCCTCATATACGAAAGCAACAATCAGAGCATCCAAAACATCTAGCTGTTTCCATCTGCTTTAGCTACCTCTCTAAATGCAATGAATGAGGCTACTTTATTTCTGAGTAGCCAAAAGCGATTTCTCGTGAGTAATGTTGCGCGTCTAGGCTGATCAGCTTCAATAATAACGAATATATAGACTCGCTTAGAAGCCGTCCCTTCAAGTGGTCATACCGAAACTGAAAAAAAAGAACAGAATTCCACCAAGAGCAAAAATCGGGCGCAAAGGTATCGAATAAATGCATGCCGCATGATATACCGACATATTGCAAATGCCTGTTAAATATACACACATTGCAACCAGAGAAATTCAAGTGACTGGCAAAGGATTCAGAACGAATATCAAAAACTGTGAATGCCAAGGAAGATGACTCTGCAAAATGCTAGAGGCCCCTGCAGCGTGGAATGTCAGTGAAAGCTAAAGAACACCAGACGGTCGATATTTTCGGAGCTCTCCATATAGCGTGCCTCATAATGAAAGTTTGGTTTTCGCGCGGAAAACCCACCGTTCTTATTATAATATGACTTTATGCGGGAATATGCTGGCAGCTGAGCATAAGGCGTAGTAGCAGCGATAGCCAAGACTAGTAACCATTTGAGAAATATGCTTCGATTCACATTGGTGTAGAAACAATAGTGTTCGTGTTTCTGATCGTGGTGTGCAATTACGGACACATGAAGACAACGGTACATTTTACAAGACCACTCTAAGGACAAAGCTGCCCGGCACCGTGTAGAGGGATCACTCTGTCAAAATCACGAAATGGGTGAGCCCCTTATATGTTTGGCTATACGGTACAACCAGGGTTAGCCTCCTAATGTCAGCTTGGAGATGTATACACCACGTCCATGTCTGAACTGTCTCAGCTGACTGTCAAAACTGACACTATTTTTCGTCCCGGTGCCGCAAGAACAGGCCCGGGATATTGCCACTTAAGAGGTGTAATATAGACAAGATCGAGCGATAGTATCCTTGCAATAACGTGTAGGGGAAGCACGGCGCTTTGGCATTGAAATATTTAACTAAATCAATGGGTGATCATCTTTAAATGAGACATTTACCGCTAGGTAGTGTGAAATTATTAAACTGCAATTTTTCTTCCAAATGTAAAGTATTGGTGACCGAAAACGTAAAACCCTTCAGATGTATCCGGAAGAAAACAGAAATATCTAGAAAGAAAACAGAATCTGGGTTGAATGACGCGCACCCTAAATTTTTGACAACATTTCAGTAACGCATGATGCATGCAGATTACTAACCCTCTGTCTACTGTCAAAGTGGTGGATCCTTGCCTTCTATTCATGCCACTTGTTCCTGGACAATCTCTGACAGAGCTGGATTGGGCTGGTTCACAAGTCTGTCTTCTGGCTTCGGTTACAGCTGGATTCCTATAGTAAAAGAGCACAGGAAATCACGCATGACTCGACATTAGTAAAATGGCACGTGTAGTAAATAAAAAGCGATTATCGCAAAATTGTGCTTTGCCACAATTTGCATTGCGGCTGTGATGAATATAAAATGAACCAAATGTGCACAAGTAGAAATGAATCTCTCCTCATTGGACTGTAAATTTGTAGACACAAGTGATACTCAATGAAGTGCGGCATGCTCTTTCATTGAAAAACATCTACACTTTCAATGAACTCACTCAATTATTTTCACTAATCACCCCGACACTTGGTTGGTTCTTATCTTACGTAAACTTATCAGATATATTCAATGTAAGTATTAACTTCAGACAGAAACACGCGCTTCATACCAGTTTTATTTCAAGGCTTTTTCTGAATACTATTAAGAAAACCAGAAGTTAGTGCTCGAACGGAAGTGCTTAGAAGCGGGACAAGGCTGTGACTCGTTGGTGCCCCTAATAAAAATTTAGTAATAATCACTCTGTCTTTGTGCTGTCTCTACGACGCCGCCATTGCCTAAACAAACCTTGACACGCAGCACGGTTAGTGATGTTTGGTGAGATGATTTAGTAGTGAGATATTCTAGGAGCCATACTGGGAGACCGGAGATTATTCGAAGCTCCTTCGAACAATGTTTCGGCTGCGATAAGTTAGCGGCATGGCTTAGTTCAGAAGTGGAAGCGTCCAGGCGTACATACCCGCTAAGCTTTGAGCCCATATCGACAGTGCATTGATATTCACGTAGACTACTGTACTCGTTAGCCGTCCCTATCTGCTTGTGGGAGAAGCCGACGAAGAATTGTGCTATACGTTGTGCTCCCGTTCTCACTCTATAATCTTGAAACGTCATTTCTAAGCTGAAACAGGAACCACTATTAGCTTTTTTTTGGATCAGGAGGAGTTTGGGTTCCGGCACGTTCCGAGAATATTGGCTTTAGTTTCAGCTAAAACTCCTGAGACTGGTTTTCGGATCGTGTACAGTTCGGTACACATCTGCAACTGTCGGTGCAGTTCAGTTTATCCAGTTATTACTCTCGTGAAAAACAATCTTCAAGAAAAGACCATGGAATAACCTCGCAATTACTGCAATGAGCGTTACGTTGTACATTATTAAACTTCGGTTGTTCATGCTAATATGAAGTTTACTAAAACGGGAAAGAAAAATGCGCGACAGAAAGCAGCAACTTTTTTAAATGAAAAATATCATGGATCGAACAACGAGCACAGGACCTTTCTTAAAAGATTTCAGAAACCTGTGACGCACAAAGATTACTAACACCGTGTCTGCTGTCGATGCGGCGGATTCTTGCCTTCGATTCTCACGGATTCTTACTTGAGAGCTTTGAACAGGGCTGGAGGCCCGTTGACACGTCCGTCTTTTGGCTCTGGCCAGGGCTGTATGCCTGTAATAAAACAATACGCATAAATCACTTTGAAAGTTCTGCATCAGTAAGCCATGACTTGAATAAATACTGAACAAAACTTTTGAAACCGAGATTTCCAACCCAATCGAAAGCTTAAGCGATAATATTGGTTAAAAACATGTTTTCAGGCGTACACTAGAGAAAAATAACGCATTTAATGCGTTTTGCACAAACTGCCGCGTCTATCCGCCACCCTGTGAAGTAGAGGGGTGATATTTAACGTCAGCGGGAATAAGTGTGCCAACTACGCCCAGCCGTCGCCCGCGTCTTTCAACCTGCTCCGCTCCCACTATGGTTCCTAGAACCAGTAGGAACGGCATCCGCAGCGAACCGTAATCCGGGTGGAGCATCTCTCAGCGCCTTTGTGGAAAGTGGAGAGTGGTATGTAAAGGAAAGGTGGAGAATGCCAAGTAGCAGGACAGAGAAGTGCGGAACCTGCTTCCACTGCGGGGACGCTCGTCGACACGGCCGTCGACGCGCAGCTCCGCGCGTGCTGGCGTGCAGCCGCCGCACGCGTAATCCTCTAGAAATGCAGGCATCTCTTAAAAATATGTGTAATAAACTCTCTTTATCGGACTAGTCGCATCTTCCCAGTACAATGTTGCTGTTTTCTTAGTTTTGCCTTTTTCAATTCAGTATCGTTTTAAACTAAACAAAAGATTATAGGAAATGTGCGTCTTCTCAAGTTTTTTGATCTTGTCTGTGAGAAAGAAAGAGAAGTCACGTAAGCGAAAATCGAGCAGAAGCTTCCCTCGTTAGGCTGCCCACTAATTCGCCCCACGCCAGATAATTCAGTAAGGTGCTGCATGAAATTCCTTTCAGGGCTGCTGCCCCATCCTTCTGCATTCATGCTATCAATATCACAAAAAGTGACTACAACAAGCAACAACTATTTAGGCATACACAGAAGCACTCGACTGATGGGTATATGTACTTTCACTAAGATGTTGCAACTTGCGGCAAGCACTCACTAATCACTATCTATCTCACCAAGCAGTAGTTTTTATGCATTTTCCTAGGCACTGTGCTAGGGCGAGGTCCAAGAGCGTAGTTGCAAGTGGGCTTCAAGGGTGACCACCATATGTGTCCTACTTTGACGCTAGGAACTGGACATTCATTCGTGTGGCTAGCAGGGCAACAGGGCTTCACTTGCTACAGGCAACAAACACGCTCATGCATGCCTATCGAGGCAGCAATGAAATGTGGGAACGTGAAATGATAAGTCGCCTCGATAGAAATATCAGGTTGCCGTATCAAAACGGCTGATCGCCGGCAAGCGCACGATCGAGGAAGTATGAAATATTAGAAATTGGCTCATAGAAATACGCATGCGACCTACGCAGCGTTCGCAGTTCTGTGCGCCCACTGATTCGTCCGTGAGCGCCGAATACGCTCTGCAGGAAAGCCGACTTACACAATGGGACTATCTGCGCGCACACTAGAAAAATGGCGCAGGATCGTGTATCGTGGAACACTGTAGTTTACATTCGTAGTTGTAGAAATCAGACCAATGGGAAGCGCAACGCCAGCAACCCAGACGAACTGTATACATCTTCATTGCATTGCGCGCATCACGCAATGTATTCCCGGCCGTCACCGTGGGTAAAGCGCGGCTGCAGCGTACGGCAGAAGAGGTTGCGGTATGCGAACGTAAGCGCCATGCTGCCCGCAGCTAGACAATGCTAGAACCCTACTCGTTCAGTCTGACGCTACAGAGAATCACGATGCAACACCACTCCTGCATTGATATCACGTTTGAAAGCAAGCTATGTCACGTTACGCAGAGCTTCTAGATGTCTACCACAGCGATCACAAGGAAATAATATGCAAGCGTATAGTCGTCCGTGAAAATGTTAGTGTGCGCGTAATCAACGGCTACGTGAGCCATAATAAAGGCTATGCAACTGTCTTCAACTTCTTCGAAGAAATATGTCTTAATTCAACTTCCAATGTTTAGGAAGTACAATCCTAAACAGTCAATCAAAGAAAATATATGGATCGCATCGGGTCGGTCAGCATTTCTTGGATCGTTGCGTGGTCGTTGGCTTTGGACATTGATTCAGTATGCAGGGGAGAAAGCTCCGTGTTCAACCATTTTTCGTTAAGGCGCTTTCATTTTCTCGCGTACGATGCCGCCACCGAAATGGTTTTAACGAGCTCCGTTAAAAAAGGCTGATATGATGTGCCCGGCGTTTAAGGTATAAGAAACACGAGGAAATGGGGGGAAAAAGCAAAGTATTCTAAGATCACAGAACGCGAGAGTAATAACTGTTGGGAGGTGGCATCGAGCGTCCATCGTCAGCTGATCAAGGGGCGACCTTCCTAACGCAATGCCACCCCCCCTGCTATGTGCTAGGACGAAAGTTTCGGACAGGGTTACAAAAAGCGGATACTCAGTGCGTCAACTCACTTACGAAAGCGCACAGATTGTATACATTCCAGCCAAGACGAACAGCTGAAACTCGCCCGGCCGCCCTTCTGCAAGAGTGGGCACTTTTCTTTTTTCTAGAAAGGGTCCCTGGCGGTTTTTTAATTCGCCGCATGCGGCCTAGGGAGCGTTTTTTCACTTGCCGCATGCCTACAAAACTCTCACTACTAACATTCCACAAGAGTCACCCTCACTTCATAGAAAGCAACCACTGTTTTTACAAGAAAATACCGCATTCGATTAGCACAAAGATCAACGAGAAATGGCGAACCGACTGGCCAAACCGAAATGGTTTGGCCAGTCGATGTAGAATAGTTTAGAGGCAACAGAATACAGCAACACACTTCGCCTTTCCGCGACAAGCTTAAGATTCATGCGGGCTTGCATACGATGACATGCAACGGAAATTGAAGGTGTCATACTTGTCTTGCGAGAAAGACTTGCGGGAGAGCCCAGAAGTTGTGTGGAGTTGAACGGAATGCAGCCGCACTTGGCGCGAGCAGAGGGGGTGACGGGAAGGCGCCTCAGACAAAGCACAAACGCAGCGATCTTGGCGAGACGCGCGATCCAGACAGGCCTTTGTCTCGAGCGAGCTCGGTGCGCGCGTCGCGCCCGGGCGGTTCCATTCTGAGCTAGGGGTGCCGGCGGAAGTGTCGTCGCGTCGGTGGCGCTTGTCTTGCTGGGCGCCCCGTCGCCAGTGTCTTGCATCATTGGCGTAGACGCAAAGGGGTGGGGAGAATGTGTTCAAACCCCTCCGCCAAAATTGTTTTCAAGTTTGCGTGTGTGTATGTACAATAAAAGTTCGTTCATTTGAACCCTGTTAATATCTGCTCTGCAGATATCTTCTCTCCTCGCGGTCAACGTATGTATTGTTGATGCAGGGGGCTCAGTTTTATTCCCCCAAGCGCCGGGACACTGAAGAAGGTTGAAGCGGGGGAGGGGCGAACTGATTTCAATAAAATGTCACCTCACGCTGCCATTTCACAGAGCTCCTCTCCTATATCTTGTACATGGGTTGTTTAGAAGCAGGATTCTTGGCTTCCGGACTCGAGAAACATGCTCCATACTGATCTCCATAATGACACCAATATGGACGCCGATTCTCAAGTCAAGAGATTTTGTTCCACGGTTATGTTTTAGCACATCGTGACCGCATGGCGGGCCTCTCGGAATAAGAATGCTTGATACCAGTCTCACCATTGTGGGTTACTCGAATAAAGCGTCATTAAGCGCAATAGGCGAGTAAAGAATGCGAGGACCATTTAGCAAAGTCACGGACATCTTATTCGTTGTGATGTCGCGGGCCGCTAGCGAAACTCCCACGGGCCGCATGTTTGAGAGCACTGACTTAATGGCTTCAAACGCTCGTTAATTTGGTCAATTTGGCCGCAGCCTGGCTGATTCGGACGATAGCGCGCTAAACACAAAGCGCCATAAATGTGCGACGCAAACGAGTGAAAACAGCGTTCGCGAACAACCGAAACGGCCGCGGGCCGTCTGAAAGGCGAGGTGGGCATGCACAATCTTACCACAATCGCTTTCTGTGTGACGAAGGCTTCAGCGGCTGCGGCAAACTTGCTTCGTTTTCGATTTTACTGGGCGCACGCGAACTGCGTGGGCTCTTTTTGAGATCGCCTCGATAGCGACTGGGACTGGGGTCAAAGCTGCCACAAGGAGGAGCATCGCTTTTGTCGCGTGCCTTCAGAAATGCGTAGTCGCCATCCGCGAATGTGCATTACTAGCCAGGTTTATTCAGCAGCGGATGCGGTGCTCAGCATTTTCGTTTCGACTCTCGCGTACAGCCGCGCGTGTTCCTTCAGAACTGCGTGGACGCTAGATTCGTGCCTTGGGCGACGACGGTTTCGTCCACTGCCGATACGGCACTCTATAGCTTCTTTTGAGTTCGGGCAGTGCGCGCGCTATTTCCCACTACCCAAACGTGGTGGAAGGAGTCGAAGATGAAGAGCTTCAGCCGTGGTCCGCATGCTGGCACAAAACTCACTTCCTACAGCGTGGTGGACGAACGATCAGTGGCCGGTCATTTTACCGGCGAAAAAATTATCGTCACGTGCGCGTGGAAGTGGCCGTACGTAATAAGGAATGATTCAGAGTACGTTTCAACTTAAGAGACGGGGATCTTGGGGCGCAGTCACATTGAGAACGAAGTCGCAAATGACGAAAATAACGGCTTTTACACTGCTCTTATGCGAAATAAGTGATGGATTTACAAATTCGGCCAGACAGCGTAAGTGTATTGATTTTACAGATATTTGTTTATTGTTATACTTTCGATAATTCGGCATTCGGTTAATTCAAAAATTTTTTCCGGTGCCGTGAAATCCGAATTCACGAGCTTTTGCTGTATTGGTTTCGCATTCACATTCTTAGGAAGTTCTAAGCATGCCCCGTTATACTTTCTTCTCTTCGATGGCAAAAAAAGAGAGACTCGCGCCTTTGTCAAACAAAGCGCTCTTTCGATAGCGTAATTTTCACCGTGGCAACAACTGATAACCGCGCTCCCGCGTGTCATGCCGTCCGATGACGCGCTTCTCTCCCGCCGGAGGCCTGTCTTCCACCATTTACTGGCCGCTCAGCCACTGCTCGGCACGTCGATAGCTGTGTCACGTTGGGATTATCTCAACTTCTGTGTTCGTCACTTATAGCGGATTCAGGCACGCGCAGTGAAACGCGAACTGCTTCGAAAACGCACATACACCGACGAATTCAGTGCGTGCTTGCCTGCGATGGAGGAAGCTGGGAAAAACATCCGGCGCACGAAAGAAAGTTTGCCTAGAGTGCCTCGATGCGCGCGCCCCCGCTTAGAGTGGTGTCAGCTTTTGAAAGGGCAAGTGCCGCCTCTTCGGCCTTGGCGGCAGCGTGGCCACCATTTTTGAATCCCCCGCCCGGTCACTTGTGCGTGGCGCGCGTGCGGTTTTTAGGTCGGTGCTCGTCTCCCTCCAGTTTTATGCGCTCGCTACCGTCACCATGGCCGGGTGTTGTGTGCCGCAGTGCAACAATAATTCCAGAAACGCTGGGAGCTGTATCGTTTTAGAAGATACGAGGTTTCTTTGGACAGTAAAAATCAAACGTGACAAGCGGCATCCGAAGAACACATTAGGAACTTGCAGCGTAAGTATCCGGCTGGTATTTCGAATGCACATGCAAGGATAATTCCTGCCGGTGTCAAATTTGCGTAATAAATGGCCACAGTGATATCAGCTACATGCTTAAAATGCTTTGGTTCACGTGTGCATGAATCCTGCATTTTTCTTCGCAAACATTCTTTACTGCACTTGGTTGGTCCTGTATCTGCCTTTGATTTTTGTTTTATCTATTTTTGTGATTTGAAATGTATCATGGAATGTACTATGCGTGTTTGTCTGAAGATCAGATCCTTCTTTTTTCCTAATAATAATAATATTTGTGAGAATTTGCGTCCCAAGAACCCCGATATGATTCTGAAAGGCGCCGTATATAGTGGAAGGCTCCCGAAGTTTTGACTATCTGTTGTTCATTAACGTGCACCTAAATCTAAGTAAGCGGGCCTCTGTCATTTCACCTCCGTCAAAATGGGTCCGCCGCGGCAGGGATTCCATCCCGAAACCTTCGGGTCACCAGTCAAGCACCATAACTAAAACCACGGCGGGTTCTTGTTTTTTATATTCCTTTCCGTGTTTCAAGTACGCCTTCTGTGCTGGTCTGATGCCCATGTATCTATGTGAGCAGCTAAATGTTTTTATCCTTCCCTGTTTCTGTGTTTCAAGGTTACATTTTCGCCCTGTCTTAAATAATTACGCAGTTCCTGTTTTTTTAATCATTTACGATCACTGTGAATCGACTAGTGGCAGTTGTGTTTTATTGTGTTATTTGCGTTTTATTTGTGTGATTGCTTCTGTCAGCGCAGAATTAATGCCCAGAAATGAATGGCCTGTACACTGGATATTAAAGCACACACACACACACACACACACACACACACACACACACACACACACACACACACACACACACACACACACACACACACATTCAGTATTTTATTTCTTTGAGCAAGAAAAATTTATTACTAATGTAAGCCCTGAAGGCTCCTACAGGAATGCGCATACAAACAGTTCTCGCGAAGCGTCTATACAAAGAAGACGCATGAAAACAACAAGAAGACGGAGAAGCATTGTGTACAGTAGACACGCTATGTCAGTAAAAAATACAAGAAACAAAGTCAAGTTGCACAATGAGTACGTCATGGAAAACCAGTTAATGAAATAAAAACGCACAGGCTCCCTTATGCGTTCGCTTAAGACGGCTCGAAAGAGAAAGCCATCTTCTTCTCAGTTTTTTGCGCATAAAGCGCGGTTTTGCATTGCCTCCAAGATCGAAGGCACCTCACATGGTTTTGCACTGCCTCCGTGATCTGCCCACGTTTGACCAAGCTACGATGTCATGTGATAACGGCATCATATGACGTCACGCCAAAATTTGTGAAGCTATGATGACGTCATAAGTGACGTCATCACGTGACGATGATTTTTCTGCATCCTTCATCCCCAACGTCGTGGTACGCTGACGCCGTCGACGCGGGACACCGACGGTCAAATTTCGCGTTTGATGCGGCATTTAAGGCTTTCGCCTTAAAAAATACGTCCGCCACGGTGGTATAGTGGTGACGGAACTCGGCTGCTGACCCGAAAGTCACGGGTTCGATCCCGGCCGCGGTGATCGCATTTAGGTGGAGGCGAAATGCTAGAGGACCTTGTACTGTGCGATGTCAGTGTAGGTTAAATAACACCAGATGGTGAAAATTCATGGAGTCCTCCACTACGGCGTGCCTCATAATCATACCATGGTTCTGGCAAGTAAAACCCCAGATATTATTACTAATAAAAGAGACAAGTAAACGACGCCGTGCATCTGCCGCACAAAGTGTAAAACAGTATTGGAAACACTCAATAATACGTGCATGCAATTGGGCATGCGAGAGAAACTGCAGATACAAAAAGAAGGAAAAACGCACTGATACTGCGCACATGCAAAGTTTTACGGCATACTACTCAACAACGTATTTATCGTTTTGATAAGGACTCAAGGTGCAACTCGAGTGCCGATACAGTAGCGGCTACATATTGTGAGCAAGAAATGTCAGCAATAATAATGATAAAGAAGTTTTCGTTTCATTTTAGCAGGATATTCGCACCATACTGCCCCTCGGCCCTTTATTCTGTGTACAATATGTATGATACCATTTATAATAAACGAGTAAATTGTTTGCAAACTTAGCAAAATAATCCACCTTAATCGCGCTTAGGTGGCTTCGCAACACTAAATTGTGTGTGTTCAGATACATATACTGCTGCTGCTGACATGTATACAAATACTTTAAACGATTGTTTGTGTACTTGGAATGCAGAGCTTACGAGAAAACTAAGTAAGGCTTTAGACTTCGTCGTTTCCGGCGTAAGGAAGAGGATTGGTTTTCAACATACCAGAGTCTACGTCTACCTCTAGCGCATAACACATGCACAGGCCGTCAGCTTACATGAATTACATGCTTCCTTAGTAAACATTTAGACAACAACAGCATTAAAAGCTACCCAAGCTTCAAAAAAGAAAAGAAAAAGAGAACGCTCACTAGCGTGTACTTATTTCCGGACGTATTCGCGCACCGCAAGCGCTTTGTGTAACGCGTTTCGCATGCTGCCGAGCTGCGGCGGGATTCGCAATGGCGGCCGTCGTAGCAGACGACGTGCCTGTCCTCACCCTCAGCGGAGCGCGCGGGTATCAAGGCACCCTAAGTTTGCCAAGCCGCGTTGTTACGACGTGTTGCTGCTGCTTCTGCGAGCCTTCTTAAGAAAGAAAGTTATGTAGCTCTCTTTTGCTCGTTCCGAATAGGAAACAGTCAGCGAGTGTGGCTCCACATTTGTCACGCTATCTTTTCTCGCTTAGCAAAACACGTTGCGGGGCTAGTTGGTGATACATTCTTATTTAAAAATTGTAGCGCTACATGAGACGAGGACAAGAAGAATGGTACATGACAGGACGGGCGCTGACTCAACTATTTTTATTCAAAACAACCGCACACCATTTTATAGCAATAAACGACAAGGCACGCATGCGCATTCATGAGGAACAGAGGATGGATTCGTGCACGCTATCACTTTTTGTTTAGTACCTGAAATTCACTAGCACGCAATGACATAGATGTGGCACTCACGCACATGTCGCCTTTCTGTGCGATGAAAATGGTGGGGAAGTTGCCTTCCCCACCATTTCTTCAAAAAGTCTTCAAAATGACAGGGGTTCAACAATGTTACATAGTTCATATCACTGATACTTCGCAAAATCACTCAGGAGCTGGCTCATGTCGTCAGTTTCAAAAAGAACTAGTTGAAAAATAGGCGCATAGGTTTCGAACGCGCAAGGCAGCTCACGCTTCACATTTGGATTCACAATTTGAACGCAATACCAGAACGATTCTTTGGTGCACTGGAGTTGATCGCACAGGTTACCTTCATCAGATGTCTGTCTCCTCCTTTCGGCGACAGCAGCGTAGTATTACTAAAATACGTGACTGTCGTTAAATGGTCAGTCTCTTCAGGGCGGTCCAACAGACTTGTGACATCTGATGCGAAGAAATCGGTTGGATCACGCCATTGACTGATGAGTGCGTGCAAACGAACGCCAGGTAGGGGATAAACTTGGTGTACCCCTCTGCCTCAAGTTCTTTAATGATTGAGAGCATGGCACACGAATGGGTCTTCAGAAACCTCATGTTAACGAGCAAGTTGTGCACAGCTTCAGGCGATGAAGTAAGACTGTTGAGCTTCTCACACTTCGTTCGCTTGGCTTCGTCGCTTCTCAAGACAAAATGGCGCGCCAGTAGTCAGAAATAACTTCTAGAGCTTCATAAAAAGAGAAGCACCTCGACGGACTTATGGTTTTCAGTGACTTCAAGGACATGCCAATGGCCATGCACATAAGGCCAAACTTACGGCGATGCGCCAGCAACGACTTCAACAGGGCAGGAAAGTGCACAACAAAATCTCGAGCTACGTTAAACGAGCTTGTGTTGATTCCATTCTCCAGAGCCTTGTTGAGTAGGTGGCAGGGATATTTGAAGTGAAGCGCCTTGAGTTCAGGGACGGAGAGTTGCAAGTCTTAGTGAATCTTTTGCACTTAGGAAGCTGATTCGGAGTACAATACAGCTGCGTCGCCTAATACAGGTACGCGCAGTAAACCTTAAATCGGTCAAACCAGAAGTTTTACCAACGAGCGCTTAGAACTTGCCCTTTCGATGAAGAACAAAACCAGGTCATATTGGCCCTTGAAATCGGCGTTTTTTGGATAAACCCGAACTGTCAAAATTTTTACCGGTGGATGTTTATCAGATGTTGTCAGATAAAACCGCAAACACGGAGGCCTAATTAGGAGTTAGGCGATCACGCTGTTGTGTGTAGTGACAAAACCAAAGAAAAACAGCAATGCTTACATATAAACTATTTTTTTGTGTTTGAGGATCTAAGCATTGTAGTGGACGAAGGAATGGACATTTCGCAAATTGTGCAGATGGTTGTGAAAAAGCCAGTGAGGAGGAAATTGAAATGGCGTTAGAGGTTTTCAAAACGTTTGAGGTGGGAAAGAAAAAAGGAAAAGAAAAGTGAGGAACGAAAGTTACGGAGAACTGCTCTCAAAAATGAAAGTTTGGCTGCAGCGAATGGAGGGGCCTCTGAACAGTTTAGCGAGCCAGAATCATTCCGCATGGATAAATATATAATCCCATTTATAGCCGGGAAAGACACAGAAGTATTCATCTGAGGTTTTCAACAAACTTGCGAGAGGATGAAGGTTTCTCTGGGTACATGGCCAGAACGCTTGCCTTGCCTTTTAGTGTCTGAAGCAGCTGAAGTAATCACCAGAGTCAGAGCGCAAAGGCAGGTAATTACGTGAAGGTTAAGGCTGCATTATTAAAAAAGTACCACCTTTCCGCCGAAGCATTTCGTCAAAGGTTGTGAATCACAGAAAAGAAGGATAGTGAGGGATATCCTAACTTTGCTTACAACGTGAAGAGAAACCTAATCGAGTGGTTAAGAAGCACAGAATCCTACGAGAGTAGACAGGGTCATCGATGTCATCTGTGAACGATCACTGGTCCGTTCGGAAAACTCGTGACAGAGGCAGCTGTCTCCACATCACTGTCAATGAAGTACCCGTATATATTTTCAAGTTGGTCAGACAAGATAGTGCTCCAGTGGGATCAGAAATTTAGCGAAGGAACTCTTCAGGTACTGATTCATTCCAAAGCACCAGAAGTCGCCTCTGTGGCACCAGAAGAACCAGTCACACCGTCAGAAGAAACTGAGTTTGGTCACCCCCCTGGCTCGCAGACAGAGACATCTGGTCAGCAAAATAAGGCTTTTCCTACGTAGCTAGACCATAACCTAGAGGGAAAGCCAGCATACTGAGGCTATATCAACGGAGCTTGATCATTATCTAGAAAGAGAGCCAGTTCACACGCCCACAAGAGAAAAGGGGTCAATACTATCAGCGGCCTCGAAAAACTTTGATCAGCTAGTGCACGTAAAGAGAGCGTCACTGGCAGCTGAGCAAGTGAGTGATCCTAGCTAAGCTAAATTGCAGTTTTCCGTAAAATAGAGGTTCGCTAGGGGCAAAGTGACGCTGCATAAGAAAGGGGGGTTGTTTTATTAGCACTATGGAGATAAAAAGGGAGAATTCTGGGTGAGTTGGTCATTTCTAGAAAATACTAGGAAGACCATTTGGATCTCTGCTATAGAAACCGGTGGTCTGGCCATGTAGGATTAAACAAATCAAAAGAGATATTGTTAATGGAATACTACTGCCCTGGGTCCATTTCTAAGATCATGTGGCACGTGCCAACGCATGGGTAAATCAGGGAAAAAGTAGAAAGCTACATTAAAATTGATACCTATAATATCGGAACCATTGCTAAGTCCGCTAATAGATATGGTGGCACCCCTTTCAGCAACTTAGTCGGGTTATAGATATTTGTTCACCAGGCTGTGCCCAGGCACCAAGTTTCCAGAAGCAGTCCCTCTGAAGGAGCGCACTTCAATAGAAATAGTTGACCACTTCTGTTAATTTTCTCACGAGTGGTCTTTCCGGCAGAAACACAGACTGATCCAGCGTCACTTTTCACGAGCTCTTGGCTGCAACTTGTTTACAGAAATTTCGGATTTAGTTTATACGTAGTTCTGTCTACCATCCTCAATCGAAGATTGTCGATTGTCGAATGGCATGTCGAATAGAACAACGACCAGGCTGAAAAGAATGCCAAGCTTTATTACGACAGGAATAGTAGACTTCGAACATTTAGCATCGGGGATGAAGTAGTGATTCTCAGACCTTCGCGGAAGGACACACTCGAAATACATTAGGACGGGCCAGTCGAAGTGTTGCATAAGCTTTCTGACACTAACTACGCATTGAAGGCCAGGTTGAAGGAAGGAGGTGAGGATCTAGCATTGAAACCTGATGAAGCCTTGCGTAGAACGTCATGGGGTTGTGAACTTCACCATAAAGGAGCCCGAAGGAGTGCAAACCGTTTTCGACGGATGCACATGATTTCCGACACGGAAGTTCGTCTTGAAGAGGTCGTAGCTTTCGATGTAAGACCGAAAGATCTTGAGCTTGAGCAGGTACAGGAACTAAGAGAACTAAGGAACTAAGGGAACTAAGGAACTAAGAGAAGGCAGTATCTCGATAAGTTCGGTCATCGGCCGGCTAGAACCGAACTGATAAACACGAAATAGAACTTGCATCAGCCGAACCGGTAAGGTCCATTTCGGTACAGCGCAAACGACGAGACAGAACAGACAGTTGCCACAGTCGTCAAGACACAGTTGTCAGTCAGCGCTCGTGCTGTTAAGTCTTCTTCTGTGTGTTTCGTCTTTTGCGCTGTTCCGAAATGAACCCGCACCAACTAGCCCAACTCTCCCTTCTGCTGCGGTAAGGTTGACAGCATACCGAGTGCCTCCACTACAGAAGGAGATTATGGAGGAAGAGGTACGGCAGATGCTGGACCTCGGGATGATCGAGCCCGCTGAAAGTGACCACGCGTCCCCACTTATAATTTGGAAGCCCCTAATTAGGACCCTCGTGTGGACTACAGGAAGTTGAATGCCATTACTTGGGATCAGTTGTACCCGATCCGAAATATTAAGGAGCGAATGGAAAGGGTCCGCGCTCTCAAATACATTTCCACGCTAGATCTCCTGGGACGATACTGGCAATTTCTTCATTCAGAAGGTGCCACCCTCTATGCTGCATTCGTTTAACAATAATATCTGGGGTTCTATGTCCCAAAACTAAGCTATGATTATGAGCGACACCATAGTGGAGGGCTCTGGAAATTTCTACCATCTGTTGTTACATAACGTGCGCTGAAATCACACAGCACACGGGCCTCTACAATTTCGCCTCCACCGAAATGCGATCGCAGCAGCCGGGATCCAACCCTCAACCATGCCGCATTCATTTCACCTGTAGGTCATTTTAGACCTGTGGTTCTTTGCTTCGGGCTAAAGAACGCGCCTTTTAGCTTCTCCAACCTAGGCCATGTTGTGGAGCAGGGAACGAGACAGCCGTCCGAAATGAAAACAGATGCCATTGCGGATTTTTCACAGCGACGCACGCAAACAGAGATTCGGTCGTTCCTGGGACTTGTCGGCTACTGCCAGTGTTATATCCCCTGTTTGTCGCCACTAGCAAGTCCACTTACAGACGCACTGAATAAAGGGAAGCCAAGTAGCTTGCAATAGGATGAGGACAAAGAAGCCGTCTTTATTGGTTTGAAAGCATTGCTAGTCTCTCGACCTGTGCTACGCCCTCATCAAACCGACGTCCTCATCGAACCTCGGCAGGTCTTTACCTGAACGCAGCCAGAAGCATTTGCAGCTGCTCGAGACAGAGGCCGCCATCTCCTCCGAAGTCATCCACCATCCCCCCACGCTCCTTCAGACTCAGCCTTTTCGCCTGACTTTCACCGTATTGGAGCCATCGAGGCGTGGTCCTGGTACGTGTGAATTGTGTGGCCCACTTGCTTTCCCCTTTGGACATCTCGACCATGCTCCTCATGAACAGATGTATCGAGTGGCCCATTTCACCATTTTCTGGTGGGCAGGGCACTATGACCGAGAGACACCGGATTACCGGGAGCTGCCGCTTGACATTACCTTGCGGAGTCAGATATGATATGTTTGTTATATGTATATAAAAGCGGATAGCCCACACGGCAGCCGTTGGCATTTTTGTGGCATCACGCTGTGCTCATATATGATGTATTGTCAGCTGAAAAGTGCGCGCTGAAAAACAGGGTCCCCGGGGCATTCGCCTAAGGTGACTCAAAGGCGAAAACAAATTGTACTTATCTCCCCCACGTCACCCCCTCACTCCCTCCCCCGCTTCCGAAAGCGTTCTGCCGTAGCGTTGTAGTGGCCTGCCTCCGCGATCGAAGTCGTTGCAGGCTTTCTACAAACACACGTGCCTCCGGGAACGGCACGCACACATGATCAATCACGTTGTCATGTAGTGACGTCATACGGTGGCGTCATCGCATGATGATGTTTCTTTTTTGCATCTCTCATGTTGACGCGGATGCCGATCTTTCAAGCTGTCGTCAGGTCTCGTCAAAGATCGAATGCGCCAACACAAACGATTAGCTTTCGCGTTTGATGAGGCATCTAAGGCTTTTGTCTTAAACCTTAATAACTATGCCAACCATATATTTTGGCACATGCGTCGCAATTTTTCCGCCGTTACTGCCTTAGTTAAAGTAATACATTGCAAAACTTGAAGGCGACGCAATACGTGCGCTGCCTGAGGGGGTGATCCTATGCATGTAGAAGTAGTCGATGCCCTAGAACTTCATCAGAATAGCTCGGCTCGTTTTATTTTTTCTAACCACAGTTGCATTGCGAGCATAACAGCCATGAAATCCGGCATCTCCCTTTCGTTTTTGACGGCGGATAGAAATTCTTGCCGCTTGAACTTCGTTTACAAAATAAAATAGCGTAGCGTTCTTCATGGCACGTGTGCTTTATCACCGCAATATATGTGCCATCGCAATGACTATCGGTATAAGCATGTAGTACATTCCAGCTTGTAAAACGAAGACATTTTCCTTGTCTTTGCCACCGCGCGAAGCAATTCAGTGTAACAACCTTCTTCCCGCTGATGTAGTGTCTATTGGTGATCAAAATTTCCGCGTGGCTGTGACCTGCATTGTACAAGTACTACTCCAAGCACCAGGGGCGTAGCCAAGGGAGGGGGTTGGGGGGGTTCAACCCCCCCCCCCCCCCGAAATTTTTCAGTTTTGCTTGCGTATATAGGCACGCACACATACAAACGCACGCACGAACATACATAAAGTATGGTTGAACCCCCCCCCCCCCGAAAAAAAATCACAGCATATCCACGGAGTGAATGATGATGAGTGGGCGAAGCTGCGGAGGTTCATCGGTAAACCGTGAATCTTCCGTGAATTCTGCCCAGTACATCATCGCCGACGTGAGATCGGGCGCGTTTATACTAAGGTTCGATGAGTTATGACGACTTGCAGCTCACTTTAATTTTACATGTACGCTGTGAATTTTCATTGTTTAGAAAACCATTGCTTTAGAAAACATCTGGCATCTTTCGTTAAGCAGCTGGCGTCTTTTCATTTTGCTTTAGAAACATCTGGCGTTCTTTCGTTTTGCTTTTACAAAACATCTGGCGTCTTTCGTTGGTTTATTTCATCAATCAACGGCGTTTTGAACAAAATTTTTATTGGTTAATGACGCACAGGAGAAATCTCACCAGGCACTACCTTGGAGGTAAACAATGGCTGCTAATGGGAATGAGAGACAGAAGAAGTCGGCTTTTAGCTAACACTTACACTTCTACTTCTACTAACGTTTCCTACTGGAACATGCCAATGGCTGCTTATGGGGAATGAGAGACAGAAGAATTCGGCTTTTTGTTAACGCGCACGCTGCGAATTTTTTATTGTTCAACAACGCACAGGAAAAATCTCCCACCGGCACCACCTTGGAGGTCAAAGCGTAAGAATGGTTACGCACTACGACTACTACTACGACTTTCTGGCTACGCCCCTGCCAAGCACAACTACAACTACATGTACAAGCGACCAGCATTGTACATGCAAACATTTTAATATGGTTAAAACCGAAACCGAAGCACCGATGAGCGCACAAGCAGATGACCGGAATGACGTCACTGTTCAAGACAGCGATTATAGAGGTGCAAGACGCTCACTCACTCGGGACCTTTCAGCAGAAAATGACAGTAGCGCTCTTTCGCATTTCGAATTTGCCGCTTCTCTTCGGTGAATATTATTACTTCGCAATTATTACTACTTTTTAAAATCAACGGCAACTAGACTTCACTTCTCCGATTTGTAATAACCGCCTAACCCCACGATTAAAGAAATAATATTTTTTTATTACTGCCCCACATGATGTTTTTAGTCATCATTATACGCCTGAGGCTACAGAAGAATCACTTGTGAAGGCATTGAACATTTATCGCCGTTGTCCGATTTTTGAGGATTGTGGACGCATTTTTTGAAACACCATGTATAATATGGCGCCCAAAGGAGCTCGTGTCGTAAGGTAGGGTGACCATATATCCCATGGAAAAGAGAAAGCCGTCCTTGTTCGAGCAACGAGGCTAAGGATGACAACATTAGATTTGTCCATGACTGTACTAAATGCTAATGAATTGCTTCGAAAAGTTACACGTTCCTCAAAATGACTTCGACACCACCTTCACTACCGGCGTCGTCTGCTACGGTCACACATATGGAAGAAATATAGAAGCGCGGCTTTTGTAAAATGTTAAGAACCACTTTGTGTCGAATTGAAGCTAAGCATCTAGTGGGCATGGGTCGTGTGCTGGAGACAAAAAAAATAGCTTAGCTGCAAGAAATGCGCGCAACGTGACCCATGTGTAACTTCTTTCATATAGGTTTGCATCTAAACGGGTCGCGGTTGACACGAGAAGGAAATAGCATGGGCAAATTTGCATTCCTTGTTGGTACGCATAGCCCTGTAAAGCACGATGCAAGCGGTTTCTCCGCTTTGTGGGAACCAGGCCAACATGCTTAGAGCTACATGCAGCCGCAACCTTTCTAAGAAACATTGGAGGCAAACGCGCAAGAGCTATATGCACGTTCGTGCCTCATGCAGAGCTGTAGCGAGCTAACATTTGACATGAGCGTAAGTTTGTCTGCAGCACGATTTTACGCTTATCTTTTGGTCTTTATTGCGCGAATTATCTACGGTTGTCACACGGTGCATTTTCGATCGCCGTCCAGCAAAATCGGGATGAAAATTTTCGACGATGTACTCCGTTCTGCATTTTGCACAAAGGGGTCAACCGCGAACGAATAATACGGTCCCGATAGGGCTCGATTGCGATAGTAAATGCACAGTGTGCCAGCCGGCCATATTACCTTGCGCATTTTAATGCACTAGCATTTTGCGAAGGGGTGGCTTGCAATGGTCAAGATGGCAATTCGATGCTTATGAAGCGCGAAAGCACGGGGATGTAGCAGAGATACACGCACGACAAGCGCTTGTCCTTTATGTATGCCTGCTTCGTCCCCGTGTTTTTTCTTTTGTTTTTTGGCTCGCGCTTCATAAGCATTAACCGCTTCCAAAACTAGGTCAGACACCTGTGTTGGCAATTTATGTTTCGGTGACAATACCAGGTCCAGCATTTACAACTGAATTGGTAACACGTGTGACACTTTGCGGCTGCTGTTAGACGGTGAATCAATGCTTGAGGCCCGTGTACTTAGAATTAGGTGCGCGTTAAATAACCCATGGAGGGGGTGGATATTTCCGGAGCCTTTCACTACGGCTACCCTCGTAATCATATCGTGGTTTTGGGACGAGAAACCCCAATAATTATAGAAGCTGAATCAGTGTTTGAAGCTGGCCACGTTGTAGCCTGTTGCGCACCATAAAGAAGGAGCCGCATGTGGATGGGCTCATTCTACAGATATTCTCTATAAGCAAGGAACCCCATGAGATGGAAATAACAATAAATGAATGTGAGGTGATAGAGATATCACCCTCTCGCAAAATACGGTGACGGTGAAAGTGACAGCTCACGCTGGACTTGAAATGTGGCACGGAGTAGTATAAAGCACCAGGCCGCCAATAACTTTGACTGCACTTTTCTACACTGTGCAGTCTCTAGATGTCCGGACACATGAAGTGAGATAAAAGCAACACTGTTCAAAGGATAAAATGCTAGTAATCGTGGTTTAAAGAAACGCCTTCAACCATCGGCTTCCCTTCGCCGCAGCAACGTGAGATCACGTGATCCAACTATGCACGTCACAACAATCGCGGCGCCGGCGTCTCCAGTGGTGGGCCTCGCGCCTGATAGCCTAGTGATATGTTAGCTTTGCTTGTTGAGCATGCATTGCGTGTGTGTTCCAGGTAAGGTCAGATGAGATGTTGACACCAAGATATTTATACGAAGAAACACAATCGAGAGGTATTTTGGCGACCTTCTAGGCTGGTGGATTCTTAAAACGCATAGTAACGCGCATTGGTTTATATTTGCTTATGTTTTAGACAACGGAATAAAAAGGTCAGATGGGAGAATAGCTCCATCTTGTTGCAAGTTATTCTCTAAATATTGCGATGTAGAGAGCGAAATCATGCGTTGTATGACAATGCGGCATTTGCAGAAGTAAAACAGGACTGTACCGTTGCCGCTACTATTAACCATAATGCAGAAGCTACAGTGCAGCATAAGCGATGGTTAATGTCGGTATATACTGTTAGCCAAATGACTAATATTGGCTTGTGTCGCCTGAATAAGGATAATGTCGGCTAATGTTTGATAATGTTTGATTATGTTGGCTACACTGCCATGGAGGCTCTCTACGACTAAGAGTCCCGTGTCTTTAACCACTTTACCATAGCGACTGTGCAACAATATAACTTTTTCAAGCACACGAGCGACATGAACGGGTGCGCAAGCGCCCATAGGAAACGCGTGTGCGCCGCAGCAGCCACCACGACGAGCACGCGGGCCTCAGGCTTAAGCTTTCCAATTGTGCCGTGCTAGCACATCTCAGATCTAGTAAACTTGGCAAGCTCCAACATATAACCGAGTAATTCAATGATGAACTTCCGTGTTGAGCTCTGATGACCTCCACGATCTCCATTTGTGTAGTGGTTCCACGTGCCACTGTTGGAAAAGCAGAGCGGGAGGCACCATTGCTTTTCATTTTTTTGCGCAAGTACGCCCTACGGCATAAATTAGTAATATTATCTAGGATTTACGTGCCAAAACCACGATATGATTATGAGGCACGCTGTAGTGGAGGGCACCGAAAATTTTGACCATCTGGTGTTCTTGAACGTGTACTGACATCGCACAGTGCACGGGCTTCCAGCGTTTCGGCTCCATTGAAATGCGACAGTCGCGGCCGGGATCGAACCCGCAACCTTCGGGTCAGCAGCTGAACACTGTAACCGCTTGAGCACCGCGGCGAACCTACGGCATAAACAAATAAAAATATAAAACTTGGTTTCCTAGGCGAACTTCAGGAGCGGCCTAAGAAATTCGCGTATTCGTTTGAAATCAACATTCACCGACACTGTCGAGGAGCACAAGGTGAGGTTCTGATATTTTAAGAGTACGCGAGAAGGTGCAGTCGGGATGTAATAAAATAATATAGATTACCATGGCAGCATACGCCTCGCTCGCACCACAGGTGACAAATGATAAGCATCCATCAACCTTCGCTGATACTAACTGCAGGTGTTGTATTTAGAAATACCGGTGGTTTTCCGCATGTAGGCTCAGAGGTGACCATATATACCGTAGATATGTGTAGTTCAGAGTAATATGAAGTGGAACACGGAAATTACATTTTAAACGCAATCGACAAGCGCAAAAGTCTTCATGACACTAAAGGGTCAAGCGGAACGGTACCACTTGCCATTTCATCAGTCACATTCATATCCATACACTGCAAGTAATCGTTGAATGAACATGAATTCGGCGTTCGAGCTCATATTCCCTACGATAATCTGCCTTGACAATATCGGCACGCGATGACGCGCATGCCGCTTAACTGCTACATGCTATATACATCCGCTCGGTATCACCTACATTCTCTGCGTTATATATTGAGATTTCATGCGTAGATATATATACATGGAGGTGCATTTGTATATGTGATGTATTTACGATTTAAGAACCGTAAATAAGCGCTGTGTGTTCTTTTCTATTCATGCTCCCACGGCGCCAACGAGCAACGGACTAAACTACCGGCTCGCTCGACGTACACAGTTTTCCCATAGTGCTCCGCGCGGCTGCAGGGCGCTCTGGCATAGCTATAGGAAGGTCTTTTAACAAACACTTGAGGCAGTGAAAGAGCATAGCGATACAACATTTTTGAGGCTTCAATGGTCTGTCCATGTAATTTTGGGGCGCACAACATACGTCTCGTCCACCGCATGTATATGCATGAGAACTGTTTTAAGGGACCGCCTTCTCGACGTCTCATCTTTCACGTTGGTGTCAAGCAGTCTCATGTCTCGGTTGCGTCACGCAGGTGCCACGATTGATACATATAACCCGAGCAGGCTGCACGTTTGGAATGCCAGGGCGCGCTTGCCCATGAACGCCAGCGTCGACGAAAGGCTAATGCCTGCCGATAAAGCGAAGTGACAGCGAAGTGGCAGCGAAGCAACAGCCACATGGGTACGGAAGAGAGTAGCGGAGGTGAAACGTCAGTGCCGGGAGTTAGACGCACCACGCTGTAAACAGTAAAACAAAAGAAATGAGAGCATCCAATACAAAATTGATAATGAAAACACAAGTTAGGCGAGCAGAAAGGCACACTAAAGGATATAAAATCTCACATAATCACACGAAAAGAGCACAAAACAGCAGGCAACAGCTGATAAACACGAGATAAACACGGGCGAACCTATGATCCGCAGCTTGTACTGCTTTACCTGGGGTAGAACTGGCTTTGATTTTGAATGCGAAATACTTTCCAGTAGTCACGTGAGACACACACTCGCACATCGATGCCTATGGTGCACGGGTAGGCTCCACAGGAGATTCTCTGTGTATATAAAGCCAAAGTTTGAAAACCTGAACACGACAGTGTGAAGGAGCCCGTGTCACAACAAATGTGGTGCCGGGATCGGCGGTGTTCCCGATGGGTTAAATATCACGATGGAAGCAATTAATCAACATCATGGCTGCAGCTGGAATCGAATCTAGGTATTCTTCATGGCACTCAAATATTCTAGCACGCGGCCACACCGGTGCTTCAAACTGTTGCGGGAAAAGACAGTATACAAGCACCAAGGTAGGACGACGCCAACTGGGCTGGCAGTGTCGGCTATCTGCTTTTATACCGATGTAACAAATATTACTTATCTGACTTCGCAAGCTACAGTGAAGCGTAGTGTCAATGCGCCTACGACGGCTACGTATGACATGCAAGTCATAGCCCCACTTAGTGCACTTCGTGGCAGTGGAACTTACGTGTCTGCTCCAACGTGAGTGTCGACGTTCTCTTGAAGCATGACCTACACTTTGCAGCCAGTGTACACGGCGTGCCTGGTGATTCCCGCAATATCCGTAAAGATACTCACGAAGACGTCGAAGCACCTCGTAATACTTGGCTCAAGGTGAAATCCCGTAATGGCAGCTACCGCCTGACTGAATCTCATGAAACTGATTACCACATTGAGTAGAATCTGCCGCATTTGTATTCATTCATTCATTCATTCATTCATTCATTCATTCATTCATTCATTCATTCATTCATTCATTGTTTTGGCTATATTATTCCTTTCAGTGGATATTTTGTGTGAACCTGTCCATTGATTAGTGAGGCACTCATGGCAGCCATTTAAACGGCAACGTTCCAAAGATTTTCACTACCTTGAAGTCGTTTGGATAAGTGATCAAACGGAAATTTAAAGTTCTTGCTTGCAGTCATTCTTAAAGTGTAGGTTATGAGTAAAGTTATTTGGAAAGGCGTCAGAATTTCGCACAATAACCAGATCAAGCACGGCGGCTTTTAGGGATGACTTAAGCTAGGTGGCCTCTTAGACATTTGGCTCCATTGGCAATCTCGCCCCTATTGCACGAGTTCGATCACTTCGTGACTCTTTTGAAGAGTCGTCTACGGTATGGTGGCTAGAGGTGGAGGTGTCAGCAACGGCGCACCAGAGACGAAGCTTTCTTTCATGACGATGCGACGGCGCGGGAGGCATCTCGGTGCCGACAGCAGCGCCGCCGCATGGGCACGTCCTCGGGCGCGTCTGTCTGCTTCAAGATTTAATCCGCGCGCTGGCTTAGGTTCGCGGAGGTGTTTGGCACGGACGCGAGGCGCGTTTTCCGCCCACGAGTTCTTATGGCGCACACTAACCATACAACCAAATAATTTTCGAGATTAGGCCAACATATCAATGAAGCTGGCGCAACAAGAGCTTTGGTAATTGCTTCGTGCTGCTGAAGCTTTGTGAGGAGTGTAACGATTGGAAAACACTGCACCTCGGCTTATTCAGTGGGTGGTCGTTTGCGGGGGTATTGCCCCCTGTTTCGCTGGCAACTTCTTGGAAAGGTACGCAGCGACGTTGGGGAACAAAGCTGGAACCGAATCTGGTGTCGGAAGGGCGACCACGGGGAATTTCCACTGTTTCACCGTTGATCACGTGTGTGTAGCTGCGAAATATAAAACTCTCGTGGAAGTGAAGTTCACAGACAACGCTGTTCTTGTTCAGCGGCTTATCAGCTCGTGCAATGGAACGTTCCCATCCCTGGCGACGTTTATCATCGGCGGGATAAATACGATGAGATAGACCTTAATTTCTATCTACTTTCCTGTCTGAGACGTATCCCCTAGTGGATCCATAGGCGAAACAATGTCTCTGCTGTCTGTTGCTTTGCCATCACGTAGCGTCAGCACATGCAAACAGCCTCGCAGGTGAGCGGCGTACGTTTATCATTCGCGAAAAACGTGACATGCTTTTCTCGCTCGCGAAAACCGCGACATACGTACGTTTCTCGGTCGCGAAAAACGCAACATGCGTTTCTCGCTTTAGTAGACAGCGTGCCATACACGCGTTTGCTGACTAGGAAATTCACGTTTCCCGCGAAGCGCCGGTGGCTACGGGAACGCCTTTTGCCATCAGGCACCAATACGCACAAACAAAAGCCGAGCAGGCGAAGCAACAGGTCACATAGCACGCGCTTTGCCGGAGAGAATCCACGAGACCACTTCGACAGACCTCGCTCTAGGCATCTCGGAGACGACGAGCGCGCCACCTGTCGGCGTCATGAAAATGTGCCGCACCGGCTTGCACGGCGCAGCCTGGCCGATGCTGACACCTCCCCCTCTAGCCACCATATCTACGTTAAGCCACAGACAGTATCAACGTTTCTAGAACCAGGTCAGTTTCGGAGCTCCCCATAGACGCTTGCTCTCCGAAGCGGACGCCACGGCCGACGCAAGAACTAGCGGCGCTGCAGTTCCATCTTGCATCATGGCTCACGCGTCGTCTGCTACAACACCCATGTGACCTATCGTCGCTGCAGCTTTCGGCGACCGTGACAGCCGAGATTCCGAGATTTAAACTTTTTCAATAACCGCAACTGTTTTAAAAAGCGATTATTTCACAAACTAAGCTGCAGGAATATCAAAAGATAATCAAATATGACCTATAATAATGGTACAATCTCACACGTCTAGCTGTCCTCTCGCACGAATATTCCATTGCCGTCAACCTGTGTTTAGCCGCCACAGTGGAACAGTGGTTACGGTGCTCGGCTGCTGACCCGAAGGTTGCGGGATCGATCACGACTACGGCGGTCGCATTTTTTCTGTGTAGGTGAAAATGACACTGGCTCATGTACTTAGATTTGTCATTCTAAGCAAGTCGTAAAACAGAGGACCGGTGTTAATTTTCGGGCGATTAATTTTGATTTCTTGAGAAAGGCGTACAGCGCGAGCTATGGTTGATCAAGGTACCTGATTTTATTCCCTGAGATCGGTTAGGCGACTTGTAGCGAAGTTAGTCTTCGCGATTCTGGTGGCCTTGGCGTTCAGAAGATATTTCTTGCAAGTCCCTGTCCTGATTTCGAGAAGTGATGAGCAGGGTTCGTTTCCGAAGCCGCTCGTTCAACACGCGCATCAAGATGGCATTCTTCAGCTTTGTCCCTTTCACACGTGCTAAATCGAAAGAACTGCTTCCCAAGCGAATCACCGTCCGAAAACAATCACGCACGGAGTACGGAGAAAGCGAGCGCAGAGAAACGCGCAACGCGTCGCAAGCGGCTACTCCTCGCGCGTCTGAGATCGCTGCGGCAGGTGCGTCGCCTCCGCGATTGGCTCCGCCAACGCGCCATTGAGAGCAACGGTGCGTTGCCGTATACGATCCCGGGGGCCACGTCAAGTGAAGCAAAATAGAGAAGCAGCGCCGTATGTTCACGCGTCGGCCGCCTGTTCCGGCACGCGAGCGGAGCTGCGAAACTGTATTGGTTCTAAAAACGTTGGACTGTATAGTAATCAGCAAGTATGTGACCCTCTGAAATGTCCTTTAAGTTTAATGCGTGAAACACATGCTAGTGCTCATTGTGTGCTGTCGGCAATAAGCCTTGTCTGAAAAGTGGAACATACATTACGTCATCTTCGAGGGCGTCCACCTGGTTGTTCGGAATGCGAGCGTTCGAATACCGAACGTTGGCCGACGATTGATCTGACGACGTCTAAGCCCCGACAACGCCAAAGCAGAGCAAGCCCGGCGATCTGCAGCGAGGCAACGTTGTGGCCTAGGAATGACCGATTAATACCCGTGCCACACCGGCGCGCAAAATGTATTTTACGTATGTGGTCTTTTACTATGTTGAAAGACTTTTGATGAAGAGGCGTTCCCTCGCAGTCACACGGCACCGACGGTCTCTTTTTAGAGGTTCCTTCCGAATGCGCTACCTAAAGAGTGGCGCTCGCTTTGAAAACAAAACCAAGGAAAAGAAAATTATGTATCTCCATAGAAGATGTCCAAATTTATTGTATGACACGTTTGTTGACATGAATTTAACAACTCCAGTTGCAAAAAGAAAGTTCACGCAGTAGTATCTTAAGAAGCGTTTGCACAACTGCACCCGGGGCTTACTTTTTCTTGGGCTGATTGCACACCGGCGTTCGCCTTTCCGCGCTCACTCACGTCCATGATCGCGTCTATGTAGGCGGCCATAACCCCAACCCGTTCGCCCGGTTTACGAGAGTGCACAAAAACAAAGTTTAAACGGTTTTTTACGCTGCTTACGACAAATGAAAATTATTTTTAGGGTGAGCCCAAGTAACATCGAAATAAAAAGTTGCCGATTTTTTTCACCACTTGATAAATGCTGGCGCCCACTGGTTTCGAGGTTACTCTTTTACCGCCGTGAAAGAGTTCGTCGAACGCTGTTTCGAGAAAAGACCGCTTCTGATAAAGAGATCGCTCTCTGCCGTGTGACAAAGCGTGGAACTCTTTTTCGGAAAAAGACTTCTTGCTTAAAAGACTTTTTAGTGTCCGTGTGACACGGGTATAACGTTTATGGCATTGTAGCACCTATTCTCTGTCCCACACATCAGCGAACGCTTTGGATGCTAGCGAGGCTTCTTTCGGGAGATGCGTACGCATTAAGAAATAGTTCCATGTATTTATTACCCAGAATACTTACTTATTCTTCGTTTTTACGGTGAGTATAGTAAAGTTATTGATGTTTTTTGCCTTAAAAATAAACAAACGGTGCTTTACGTTTCTTATTATGCTGCTGAATCGCATAGAGTGTAGTTGCTTTCCATTGTTGGTATTTCATTTGCAGCCCGTCACGGCACATCTCGCGCAGGCTCGGCCTCGGCTCTTGCGAGCGTTTCTAACGATAAAACCGACCAGGATACGCGCGGAGTTATCCATGTCGTTGACCGAACTTCTTGCATAGCTTCCACAGCGTCGCACCTGATGTGGGTAAGGCGATATTATATTCCCTGCACGTTCACTACCGAGTAGGGTCGTCCTTCGATTTACTACAAAAATACCACAGAAAAGGGCCGATTAACTCTCGAGATATTTAGCTAAATTTAATTAGGCTAGCGCGAAATCAGGTGAAGCAGGCATCTGTGTGCGAAGCTGGCACTGAATTCTGGTGTTAAACCTCAAGGAGTGTTTTTTGTTTTTGTAGCGACGGACCTGTGTAGTTCGCGGTGTTCGCAAAAACCCTCTTCATCCAAAAAACTCTGCTTATCCACAGCTGGCACCCACAAAATAATTATTTAAAAAAAAACTAAATAAATATTCTTCCTGGTTTCGGTTCTAAAGCCGGGTTTCCGAGGTCTGAAAGCGAGTGCTTTGAACACGAGATCACGCGTCCATGCTTACCCAATGTGAACTGAAGTGAAACATACGAATGCGTTTTGCCTACGATGCAAAAAAGAAACGAAAAACGCCACGCCTGCGCGGCAGAAAATTGAATTCCTAAGCCGCGTTTCTACGAGTACGTGACGGTCCTTTCGTCGGGCCGTTTCGGAGGCTGACCAACAGTGGAAAGAACATGATAGACGCCATGACGATTCAGCCCGAAAATAGCATTACGGCGGCGGCCGCTACCAACAATAACATGGAACGCCTACGTTAGCAAGGAGCATTGCGCAACGCGAAAGAAACAAACAAACGAAGAAAGTCAGCTTCTCACTAGTGCTGCTAGGCCTGAAGGAAGTGCGGAGCAGGGCGGCTTGCACTGCTTCTCTTTATTTTTTTGCTTTCTCTCTTCCTCTCTTTGTTTCTCTTTTTTTCCTTCTCTCTCTTTCTTCTACCTCCTCTTTGTCTCTGTTTCTTTCTATTTCTATATTTCTGTCTCTATCCATGTATGTCTCTTTCTCGCTCTTTCTTTCTTTCTCTTTGTTCCCTTTTTTATACCTCTCTCTATTTCTCGCTTCCCAGTTTTTACCATACTGTTGTATCTATTTCTTCCCTCTCTTTCAACCTCTTCGTTTTGAATGTTTCTTTCTATCTCTTTCTCTCTCTGTCCTTCATGTCTTTCTATCTCCCTCTATTTCTCTTTCAATTTGTTTCTCTCTCAGCACTCATCCTCTCGCTGATCAAAGTTATTGCATTCCACGTCGGACAAATCGGAGCACGGCAAGCACGCCTACACCTTGTTTCGCTTGCCCCCAATTACCCTACCCCGGATTTTTTAGTAGCTTCGTACATCACTTGTAGAATATGGCATGCTTTTCTTTGCAGATCAGGTGATTTCGTATACCACGACCTTAATTTCGTTCGCGTTTACTTTTCTCTCTTATTATCTCCCTAAGAGCCCTTGCAACTTTGCATTGAGCTCTATATTATACGGCAGTGCTCATAAGACGCACGATCCGCCAATCAGCCTTCTCGACAGCGAATTGAAATTATTGAGCATGATGGACGCTTGATCAAGTCAAGTTTTATTTCGTTCTGTCACTTTCGCTCTTTTGTTAGTTTTTCCTGCCTTACGCAAACGTGTCGCAGCCTCGTATGCGCAGATTTGCTTCCGATCGAAATCAGTTAAGAGTTAAACGCTATGATTGACGGTCTTTTTTCTGTCGCATTTATTATTTGGCATGCGGTTATAGCCGAAGTATCTGCTGTTATTGCGATGATGTCATCACCCTCGCTAGGATTATGTATGTAATAATAATATCTAGGGTTTAACGTCCCAAAACCACGATATGATTATGAGAGACGCCGTAGTGGAGGGCTCCGGAAATTTCGACCACCTGGGGTTCTTTAACGTGCACCTAAACCTAAGTACACGGGCCTCAAAGATTTTCGCCTCCATCGAAAATGCGGCCGCCGCGGCCGCGATTTGATCCCGCGACCTTCGGGTCAACAGTCGAGCGCCATAACCACTAGTGTCATGATATTTTTTTTTTCATTTTATTATTTTTCCGAACGTAAATATTCCGCTGCGGCGAAATAAAAAAAATCGTTGTTGTCAGTTTGCGCTTGATCCTGTTGCTTCTTTGTCCCGTTGTAGCACTGTTCACCCGTAGTTCAAAACGATGAGTGCTGAGACAAGCAGCCGGGAAGGAGGAGCGAGGTGAGCGTTAAATGAAAAATGTGCTCGGCGAAGTGGAGAGGAAGAACAGAAATCAATAAAACGAATCAACATTTCTTGGCGAGCTCGCATTCGAACCCGCGTACCCATGGTTCAAAGGCGAGCTACGTAATCAATCGGCTATCTAGGCACGGTAGTAGAAGTAATTGGGGAACCATATCATTGCGTTGCTATGGGCGAGAGAACGAAAAAAAAACAGAAAAAGAGAAAGAAAACGAGAAAGAAACAGACAGAAAGAAAGAGGTAGAAAGAAATAGAGAAAGATGGAGAGAAAAAAACAGGTATAAAGACAGAACGAAATAGAGAGAGAGGCTGAACTAGGCTTCCCTTAGTTTCACTGACTCTGTATATGCTTATGTGGCTATCATTAAAGGAGTACTGACACCAATTTTCAAAATTTTCATATTGTTGCTCTAGATAAAAATACTGGTGTCGAGAAACCTACAGCGAGTATTGTGGTGCCTGGGAATGCATCGAACATATTTTAATTACCGCTACCTTAAAAAGACGCTTTCGGTTTCATTATCGAGGGGGAGGCTTCTCAGTGACGTTTCATAGCAGTGTGACGTCATGGAGATACAGAAACCCCCGACGTACTAGCGGCAAATCCGTCATCTGCTCGTGGTGCACGTAAACAACGATGAGTGAATTGTTGTCCAGTGACCCTGACAGGAATTTCTGCGATTTAGGCTACATGCAGGACGCAGAGCTAGCAAACTCGGTGGAACTGTGTTGACTCGTGAGGATAATGTCCATTGCAGTGGGGCTAGCTTGCAGATGCTCAGCCACGAAAAGTTCAAAGTCAAATAAAATATTTTATACGTGTTCTTCGAGTCAAGTGTGCGGAGAGCGTTGGCACTGCATACCAAGGAAACGAAAATTGTCCCTTTGGCGATGTCTCGAAATCGTGTCAGTACTCCTTTAACTTAGGCTTGGCTGGTAGGCTAAGGAAGGTCGTCCAGCCCCGCCGTTTCTTCAGGTTTGGCACCAACAGTGCCAAGCTGCCGTAATTCCTATTTCTTGGAATTAGGGCAGCTCACTCGCGAATTATTGGGCATTGCGTTTAACGTGGATGCACGTCTTCGAAATTGTCTTTAACGACGGCGTGATACTGAAGAGTAATGGCTATTCACACAGAGAGTAGCTGGTCTACGAGTATAAAAGCAATAAATACTGACTATGACTAATGGAGAAGCACTGTGCGTCGTACTATAGTGCACATATGTTCTTATTGAGGAAATGAATAAGTGGACAGATGGCGCCGCTGCCTCTGCGTGCAGCTCGCGACAGTACGTACACGCGCAATAAATTCACATGTTTCTGTAGATGCACTTTAAAATACCCCTGTACTTCTGACATCTACGTACATAACGTGAACATGCGGAAGCAGACTGTCTTCGCATACGTGAGAACGTGCTGCTGCGAATGCAGACACGTGTAGCTCGCGGTAAAAATGACGAATAATATTTAACAGCAGACGCCTATAGAAAACAAATACGTAAGTTTCGCCACCTGAAGATAGTTGTCACGCTGATATCTGTAAATTTTCGGAGAGCGAAACATCCGCAATGTATGTTGGAGCACTCAAAAGCACACACGTTTACCATTTTTTCTAGCGGCGCGACACACGAGAAAGCCAAGTCGGATGCGAAGGTGTCTACGGCATAGGCGGAGAGTTTTCATTTTACCGGAGGGGGCGGGGGCCCGACTTATATATATATATATATATATATATATATATATATGTGTGTGACGTTACAAAACAGAGACGCGTCGTGGTTCAGATGCCATGCATTTATTCTAATGCACGCGCACTTCTTCCTCGTCGCCTTCTCCTACCATCGCCTTGTTCATACGTTACACTTTTCCCCCTCCCCCCGAGAAAGTCTCAGTTCAGATGGTACAAAATAACGCCGCAGTTTGCTAACATGAACAATATCAGAGTTTCTACCTAAAGGAAACACAGAGCGGTTGATCTCATAGTTCACTGGTGAGACCTTGCGTAGAATCTTGTAAGGACCTTCCATGATTGAACTCAGTTTGCCGTTGTTGGGATGCCATGGTGTCTCGTAAAGGACAAGTCACCGACTTGGAACTCAATTGGGCAAAATTCCTATCATAGATGACTTTGTTCTTATTGTGGTAGGCGATAGAATTGTTAACAGCAGCTTTCCGCGCTTCTTCAACAGTTTCTTCTCGTTGTTCCAGAATAGTTGGATACGATGGAATTCCATACATCAGGAATGAAGGTGCGTAGCCGGTAACTTCGTGGGGCGTTCTATTGTACTCGTCTATTACCTCCGAGAGCAATTTGTCCAACACTTCTGTGGCTCGTCATTGATCTTACATTTAAGTCTGGTTACAATGGTCTGGTTTGTCCGCTCGTTCATACCATTGCATTGCGGATGATGAGATGAAGTGAAGAGTTGATGTATTCGGTTGTGCTTTAGAAACTGCTTAATTTTCCTGCTGTGAATCCCGTTCCACGATCTGAAAGGAACTTCCGTGGTTTTCCCGCAGCAAAAATGGTTTTCAGGCATGAGATGTAGGCGTCACTGTTTTCACTTTTATGAGCGAACGCCCATACGTAACGAGTAGCATGATCAATAACCAAATGGATAAACCTTTTGATGAGCCGTATCCAGAAAACCCTCCAATGGTGTCCATTGCGAAGAGGTCAAAAGGCTCTTCAGCTGGAGGCAGCGATTCAAGTGGTCCCATACTTCTTTGTTTTCGTCTTCTTGCATCTCTGGCATGTATCGCAATGCCGAATATAGGTGGCAACATCGGTTACCATATCCGGCCAATAGTATTGTGGAGACAGGAGTGACAGTGTCTTCTTCACTCCGACATGCCCGAAATGTCGATGTGCGTTCTTAAGAATGGTAGGGCGCAGTTCATGGGGCACATATATCTTCCTCAGTCCTTTTCTTTTGACGATGACTATGTTGTTTTCCAATGAATACGGTCCTCTTGGGTGCTCATTGGTGCATCGTTGAAGTTCGTCGTGTGACAGAAGTTGAACTATGGGGGCTCTGGAGAGTGTATCTGCTTCTACGTTGCTTACGCCTTTTTGATGTTTGATGTTGACTTCATACATGGACAGCTTTAAAGACCACCGGAAGAGACGACCTTGAGGATTCTTAACATTCTTCAACCACTGAAGTGCAGAGTGATCCGTTACGACAGTGAACGGCTTTCCGTGAAGGTAGCAATGCCATTTATCAATGGCATCTATAATGGCAAGGCATTCTCTCTCTGTAATAGCGTAATTCATCTCATGCTTAAGTAGTTTGCGGGAATAATAGGCAATGGGATGTTCCTTGTCTTTGTCGTCAGGCTGCTTCAGCACTGCACCAATGCCTTCAGCAGACGCGTCACAGTACACAGTACATGGTCTAAAGGATCGTATATGCGAAGCACCGGTTCTTCAGTCATTCGCTCCTTCAGTTCCCGAAAGGCTTGCTCGCATGCTTCTGTCCACGACCATTGCTGCCTTTGCAGAGTAGTTTCGTGAGGGAAGAGCGATATCGCTGAAATGAGGGATGTACTGTCTGTAAGTGTTTACAGTGCCCAGGAAACGCTGGAGATCTTCTCTCGTTTAGGTGTCGGAAATCTGAGTATTGCAGCCACGTTACTTTGCTTAGGTGTCACTATTCCTTGTGAAATTTTGTGGCCCAAATATTCAATGCTGGATCTTGCAAACTGGCACTTTTTTCGTTTTAGTTTTACGTTCTCGGCTTTAAGAGCTTTTAATAAGGCCTCGAGGTGTCGTATATGATCGTCAAATGTCTCCGAGTATACGACCACATCGTCAAAGTAGTTGGTAACATTAGTGAGCTGATGTTTGGCTGTTACTGATTTCATTGCTCTTTCAAATGTAGCCGGAGCGTTCTTTAACCCGAACGGCATTACCAACCACTCATAGTGACCATTAGCCGTGACAAACGCAGTTTTCTGAACGTCGTCGGGATGCATTCGGACATGCCAGTATCCGGACGTTACATCCAACGTAGTGAAAAACTCCGCCTTTCCCAAGTGGTCAAGAATATCATCTATACGTGGAATTGGTTGATAGTCGGGTACCGTTATGGCGTTGAGCTTGCGGTAGTCAATACATAGACGAGTACGTCCTTCGCCCTTCTTTTCCGCTAAGATGACCGGTGCGGCGTAGGGGGACAACGAAGGCCTCACAACACCTTGCTTAATGAGGGCGTCAACTTGTTGTTAATCTCCGCTTTGTCTGCCTGTGAGCATCTGTATGGTGCTCGATGAATTGGTACAGCATTGGTAAGTGCGATCCTATGTTGCTCAGTAGTGATGCATCCAATATCTGTTTGGGGATTTCGAAAAGATCTCGTCATACTTGTTTAAAAGAGAGTCGAGCACTGCAGATTCACGCTCTGATAAGTTTTCCGAAGTCAGGGTTTTCATCAGCGGGGCTTCAATGGTTTGCTTTTCATTATGATGCGGTAGGTTCAAATTTTCACGTCCTTGTGTCACTGACTTGCTTTCCAAATTTACAGAAAGATTGAAGTACGAAGCGCTGTCTAGGCCAAGAATTAATTGCGTTCTCATGCCTCGCAGAACGTGTACATAAACTTTCTTTGTGATATTCCCAATTTGCAAGTGAATGTTTACGCGACCCAAAGTTCGAATATATATATATATATATAATATATATATATATATATATATATATATATTATATATATATATATATATATATATATATATAGAGAGAGAGAGAGGAGATGAGAGAGAGAGAGAGAGATAAAGAGAGAGGGGTCCAACTTCCAAATTAAAGAATTTAATGTAACTTTAGTCTCTTAGGTGCCCGCGATATCATAATGAAGATCTGTAAGTGGAAGTCCCTAGATTTATTTTTCAATTTACACAAAGACATCGATCCACCTCGTAACTCTTGGCTCGAAGGGAAATTTTTGTTGACCGCGTCGCGTAAATTCGATTCACGCAATGCGTGGGGTTAGGCTTTACTTTGTTAAAACATGCGCCACACAGGAGACAGTAGGCTAACGCTATCACAGGAAGCTTTAATTATATGCCAGTGAGTTCAATTCAAGATGGCCGAAAGTAAATCTCAGATTGTAGTAAATACCATTTGCTACCACTACACCTTGTGCGAAGCTGCGGTTATGTATCTGGACGAGTAATGGAGTTGCTCATTGGTGGCCGAACTTTTAGTAAAACCCTTTACTAATAAATAAAACTGCGTACAATCTTTTCTCGGCACTTTTATAAGCAGGCATGTCGAAGGGTACCAATATGTAGGCAACCAAGAATTCAGGGGCGTAGCCAGAAATTTTTTTCGGGGGGGAGGGTTCAACCATACTTTATGTATGTTCGTGCGTGCGTTTGTATGTGTGCGTGCCTATATACGCAAGCAAAACTGAAAAATTGGGGGGGCGGGGTTGAACCCCCCCAACCACCCCCTTGGCTATGCCCCTACAAGAAATTACCGTTTTTTTATTGGCGAGTAAGTTTGTGCGAAAGTGTTCACTGACTGACTGTGTCGGGATTCCTTTGTATTCTCAGCATCATTTTTGTGTTCTCAAAACCATTCACTACGGGGTTCAAGACAATTAGAGCGCAGCTCTTAGGCGTCCGTTCCTGCGTTGAGCGGCATCGCCGTTGGCGTCGGCGGCGTAACCGATACCGCGAACGAGGACGAAAGACAGCGAACGCGGAGTCTGTCGATATCACGAGATACTGGCCTCTAACCTCGCTTTCTTCCTTTGTCGCGCGCGCTGGCCCCTCGGTCGGAGCTCGTGCGCATGCAGGGCTGGCACATGCACTGCGGCTGGCTTCGCTTGCCGTAACGGGGCTGTGGGCGTTTCACTTGGTTCGCGACAGCTGCAATGCACAGAGTATATAGTGTGCGTAGCACTCGAGCGCTGGCACTTTCTGTGGCAATATGTAACGAATGTTACATTGCCACAACTGCGGATAGTCAAAACTTGAAACACAGCTGGCGTTGCCCGAACACAAGGCTGCGCTCAGCGAATTAGGCAGTATCGTAATCGCCGGTGAATTTTTTAATTTGTCATAGCTTAAGTTGTCGCTTCACTTGTTCATCAGCACAACATATTCTGCACGTAAAAATCCGTTTAAGGGGCATTTTCCATTGAATGTTTGACTTGTCACTGGTCCATGTGCAGAACTTTAAATGGCTGAAATTAAAAAGAAGCGGACATAAACAGCCTCCTGTGAAATAGCTGCATACAGGACGACCCGGGGACCTAAGCCAAGCTCTTAAAAAATATCCTGGGCCGGCGCCACGGGGGGCTTGGCCCCCCCATGAGGCTGTCCGGGGGGGGCCCAAGCCCCCCAGCGCCCCCCGTACTCTCCGCCTATGGTCTACGGCTGTCTTTGTGAGTTAATGACGCGGGACAAACTATTTACTGACGTAGTGTATGCGGAAACACACACCGATGGAACAACAGAAGTTGCAAGCTCCACAGACTGTATGCAAAAACGCTTTGTAAAGATATAAGCCTGTGACAACCTAATCAAGCATGCGATGGCTCTTAGTGTAGTAGTTATATTGCCTGCAGGGGGTGCTTGTGGACATGTGTTTGCTGTGTGGTGTCAAATTTGTATGTTGATGTTCTATTTGCGTGTAAATAAATTTTGACCTGGATTCCTAAAAATTTGACCTCAAATCATAAATAAGCTATTCTGGGAGCCTCCCACGGAGCCGCATAACGAATTGACTTGGAGCGGCCGTATTTTGAACGGATTGCCGGCCCAATGGCATGGATTCTAGAGACGATTCGACTAACAGTGTACTGAAACACTCCCAGCGCTCCCAAAAAGCACACCTGCTTACACATCTCTCCGTTAGACAGTGGTAAGAATCTGTTTCACGGTACATATTTTAATTGCGAGAAGTCTGCGTGTTTTGTTTGTGCGAATACGTGCGTGTGAGCGCATGGGAATGTACCATTTCTTGCGGTCGATTATTTGAAAACGAAACTGTTTCAGTGCATAGGTTTTCAACAGCGGAGGAGTGTATTCACTCTACCGCACGAGTACCACTCTATTCCATGAGGTGGCTTTGCATAACTCATTATCTAGAGATTGTTATTTCACCCTGCAAAAAGTAGTGCTATGTGGGACAAGCGAAAACTCCCTCAAAGTCTGTTCCGGGCACTCCTTTAGTTTTCAAGGTGTATGTCTACAGATATGTCAATACTTCCAGTTATAGCTGACTGAGTAAATCTCATGAATGGGCACCTTTTACTCGAGTTGCCTCTTCAGATCTGTCGTCCACAGTGCCATTGAGCAAGCACTAACGAGAGTGGACGACGCGGCGATGCCGCCGGTTCACAGAAAACATTCAGACATGCACATCAGGCTGTTTTACAGCTAAGGCACACAAACACAATGTTTGGAACTCGCAACAAGAATACGACCGTACATGAGCGGACTGAACCATAGGAAATGTTGAAAACATAGCAACCGGTGTCACGTGATGTTGATTTTTACGTCACGGAGACATTGCGGCAGATGGCGCCATGGTATGTCCTCGAAGACAATAGCGACGGCACAGCACTTATGCACATGCAGTTGCCGAAGCGTATTGCGGCGTAGCATATTTTAGGCTTGGCCTCCCCCGTCACGGCTCACTTGGGAGCATACGCGTGCGCAGTGTTCTACATCTCGAGAGGCCGAGTCTCACCGCAAAGCGCCCCCCCCCTCCACACCCAACTTTTGGTTAGTTGAGTACGATAGCATACAAGCTGCCCGATGGTTGCAAAAATCAAAACGAAGCAGAAGTGCTTCTCATAACGGCCTGGTATTGATGCTCGGCTTTTCTGGGGTAAATGTGAGAAGTAAACAGTTTGAAGACAACATCACGGGTCGTCGGCCGCCATTATCGTAAAAAGATGCGTGGTCGTAACCCTGCACATTAAAAATGACGTGAATTGTCCGAGAGAGTAAAATTATCGGGAGAAGTCGCGGCCGCCGTTCAATAAACAAGGGGGAAAGGGCGGCCGTCCCGACCGCCCCTCCCCCCAGCCCCCCGTGCGCACGCCAACGCTGGGCAGCTGTAGGCTCAGGGCCAAGGGTCGGCTGAAGCCCTCAGAAAGTACACCGAGGCAGAGCGAGAAAATACACCTTTACTGGGCGGAGTCCCGGGCTCGACTGCCGGGCGCCGCTCCGCCATGAGCGCGCGAGCGCGTGAGCTCGAGCTACGTAGCGTCTTCCTTATCCAGAGCGAAGGGCAATACCCACACTACCCCCTCCCCCTCGATGAGCAGAGGCTCATTCGTCGAAGTCGAGCTGTGGTGGCTGTGGTGGCAGGGTAGGGGGTGGCACCGAGGTGGAGGCTGGAAGGGCACCCTGTGCCAGGAGGTCCGGACGGGCCGAGCGAAGGAGAGCGACGGCGGCCTCGACGGTTGTTGGAGCTGGCGGTGGTTGTGGTGGTCGAGGGATGGTGTCCCGGATTGTTGCCGCAAGGAGGCGGCTGCGCTGGAGGGAGCCATCCTGGTGGGCGCCGGCGGGAAATTTCTGGGACCCGGCAAAGCGGGCAAAGGATCCTGGTCTCCTCGGCCGTGTAGGGCTGTGGTGGCTCAATCGGGTACCGATCCGAGAGAAGGAGTCCACGGAACGGCTCCGGAGCATCGAGGGGTGGGTCGCCAAGTAAAGGGCGGGGCTCGATCTCCCAAGGAGGCGCGACGTCCAGGCCACAGGACGGTCGGTAGAGTCGAGGGACGGTCCATGTTGCGACCGTGCGGACACGGCCTCTCGATGGCGGGTAACGATGCCCACGAACAGCGGGAGACCTGTCCCAGGGGGCTGAACGTGAACGGGACCTCCGGGAGGACATCGGCGAAGGCCGCCGACGCCGGGTACAATGCATCTGGAGAGCGCGCGGAGCATTGCTTGAAAGAGCTGGCGTGCAATGCTACGAGGAGAACGTGAACTTGCTATCTTGCAGCTTCCAATGTTGAATATGCCAGCGAGTGGGGAGTTAGGCGATATAAGGTTTAAGCTCGCAGACATGTATTAGTCGCATGAGTTTTCCGGTTGTGGTGTGTTTCAACGGTACGATAAGTTACCAAGCTTTTGTGAAACGCTAAATGGACCTTCCCACTTAGGTGCTAAGGATGCCGAGAAACCTTTAGATGCGTTGCTCAAATAGTGTGCCCACACAGCATATAACACATTTTTCGGCCACCGCACGTGTATACAATATAACTGCTTTGCATTCATTCATTCATTCATTCATTCATTCATTTATTAATTGCTATGAATAACAGCATATAGGTAGTTCCTTGAGAGTGCTCGTCTTGGTTGAACTTGCGGCGCTTGCTCGGTGAAGCATTCGTAGAAGACGTTTGAACGGCACTACTCCAGGAATTTTTTAGTAGTATTATTGTGGCCATTGCAGTAGTTTGATTAAGCGATGAAATGGACACTTAATTACTTTTTTGATGTAACTGTTTCCTGTGTATGCTATCAGTAATGTTTTTTGGAAAGGCAGCAGAATTCTGCCACACAACCAGATCGAGCACGGTGGCTCTTCAGGTTTACATACGCTAGGTGCGCCGTTGTATATCTGGCTCCATTGACGGTATGCCAGGGCGATACAGACAGCACAGGTGTACAAATGGTGAGGGATAGCCGACTTATTAAGAACTAAAAGGGTAGCGATTCAAACGCGAAATTTCGCTTAAGTGAAAAGGCTTAAATGCCTAATCAAACGCGAAAATTGACCGTTGGCGTCCCGGGCATCGGGGAGAACACGAGCGTTCCATGAAACAGGAAGTCATCATCACGTGATGACGTCACAGATCAACAACAGTTCAGGCATCAGGTGACGCATAAGGTCTCTTCGATTTGGCTGCACCGGCGGCACCAGTTCAACGGGTGCAGCACCGTCGTCCTCGTTTTGCTGGTGCCGCGCTTGTCCTCTGCACCAGTTCCCTCGTTTTGTCAAGGTGCAAGCGTAGTTCTGCGCGAGTTCTCTGCCGGCCTGCACTCGCTCGAGACGAGGTGCAAAGAAGTGCAGCATGGCGTGCGCTCCTTCCTGCTCCCGAGCTTACAGCGGACGACGCTGCGTGTTGTCGTTGAGGGCGTGCAAACACGAGTTAAACTGCTGACGCCGACGGGTAATTTTAGCCACCTCTTTTCGGCAGCTTTTAAGGTGGTTCTCTTTACATATCTCGTGAGCAGAAACATTCACCGTAGTTGACGGCAATACGAATGGCACAAAAAAGTAATAAAAATAAGGCGCGACTCGCGAGCTGCGCTCTCAGTTCGCCTTTGCGAAATCGTGAAGCCGAGGCGATAGGAAGTCTAGAAAAACTTCTAAGTTCAAAGAGGTATTGGTCATGCGAGCGTGCGTATACATGCGTCTTAATGGTTTACAAAAATTGTCACATTCGTTCTCTAGTTTAGCGTGAAGAAAAGTGGCGGCGTAAGTAAAACCCTTAGAACACAAACTTGCGAGCATACACTTTCCTGGAGAACCGGACTTTCGCGTTAAGTCGTCTTAGCGTCGTTCAAAGGAACCCACGTATTTTTGTTCTTTTTTCCTGTTGTATGGCCTCGCACGCACTTTCATTGAAGCTTGAAACCAGCGCGATTTTCCGCTGAACCAGTAAAACGACTCTCTAGATAGTCTGAACAGTCTCTTGAAATCACACTCAGGGAACCTGCCGACGACGTTTTCATACCCGGGAACAGGAGTTACTTCTTCACGTACCAACATGCAGGCGACCAAAACACATACACCGTCAAACTCCTCCACGGAGTCACTGTGAGGGTCGCCGTTGTCGGAATCGTCGTCGCTGCAGAGTCAAGCAGTTCCAAACGGCAGCTACGAAGACTGGCGCCGCGGCAGTGTTTTAGTAAACAAAACCGGCGATACACGCCGCGCCGGCTGTTCGACCAAAGCGGCGTGCACTTGCATCTTCGTTTTGGTGGTAGCCGCCACGTGGTAGTTCCTGGATATCGTCACCGGCACTCGCTGAACAGCGCTGCACGCTCACAGCACCGCTTCACACCGCCACGGCACTTTCCAGAACTAGTGCAGGCAGTGCAAGCCAAATCGTAGAGACCTATAGTCACAGAATGCCGTTATTATATAACATCGTAGCTTGGTCAAAGGCGGGCCGACCGCGGACCCGGCAAAACCAGGTGATGGGCCTGTGATCCTGGAGGCCGTGCAGAACCATGTTTGGGGCAGAAAGCTTTCGTAGCGGCGCGACGCCGGACCACCATTGCCTGAGTGATCGGCCCACCTTTGTCAAGCGCCGATTGACTGTGATGATGTCATCAAGTGGTGTCATAGTGACATGCTTTACTTTTGCAAACTGTGACGTCATGATGAGGTCATATGGTGACGCCATCACGCGATGATTTGTTGCATCGCTCGTGTTGATACCTCCGAAGCATCTCCGAGGCATCTAAGGCTTTCGCCCTAATAACTCTCCCGCAATCGTCTACGAAGTACCACGGAACATGGTAGTACTACAATGATGTGGCAGATAGCACTGTAATATAGTCTTTGTATATTAATTCGAAAGCATTATTTGGCTCTCAGTGCGACCCCCCTCTCCCCAACAAGACATGGCAGAAAAGCGGAACATAAATTACATCATATTCGAGAGTCTGTACGTGGTTGTTCGAAAAGCCATCGTTCAAATAGCAAACGTTGGCAGGCGATCAGGTGCCGCCCACGTCCCTGAGAACGCCTGAAGGCAGAGCTTGCATAATGTCGATTGGTATATGGCAGCTATAGAACCGTTTGACGTGGTTGAACCAACGTTGACGCCTGGTGGCGCGTTTCCATCCCGATCACTAACGTCCATGATGATTACTGATCTAGTGGCTGAAGTAGACATACACCTGGGCACAACATATGGTGAATGCTGCGCAACATGTCATCAACGAGCACATAATTAACACTGACACTCAATATGCACACTTTCGAAGCGTCGTCATTTGACGAGAGGAACGCCAAGTTGTGCGCTCCCCAGTAATAGGATAACCTACGTCTGTTAATTTGCATATACCACACAACACTCGGAAACGCGAGAGGCAGTGCGCGTACTCGAGCCGTCAACGCGGCAATGCGTTCCGCTTCCTCCCAGGGTATCGTCACCCCGGTCGGACTAGAGAGGCACGCGGGAGTTCCATCTCCCGGTCTTTGCAATGCAGCTGTTTAAACATTCGTTCCACCTTGGTAGACTGTACTAATATTCTAGTACACTCTAACCTTGGTGTCGCTGTTACCCTGCCGCTGCTAGGGAGCCTTCATACACACACGCCTCCCGCCCAGTTTTAGGGTGGTGACATCTACAAAAGTGCGGCCGCTAGTAGCCGCCAGATTTGGAAGGCAACCAAGTTGCCATCCGTGGTCGCTGCTAAATTTGGTGGGCCGTCATTTTTATTCTCACTAGCGGGTCGGCGGCCGTGATATGTGCCCGTGAAGGATTTTTTGGTTAGCCCGCAGAGCTACAATAGCTTGATTTGGGCGAGTTGGTTCATGCTGAATATCGTGGGTGCAGCGCAACATCAGAAGGAAAAGAAAACGACACACAGGAAAGAGCGCTGATTTTCAACTAGACTTTATTGAAGGTGCTCCGGCCGCTTTTATACATGGTGGAGGTTCCGTGCGCATGCTCGATAACACTTGTGATACTATGTATGACTACGCTAACTAAGAAAATAATATTCTATATCGGATAAGTGAAGAGAAGGTGTACTAATGCACTGATCCGAGGCCTTCCTGATACAAAACGCTGCTATAATTTCTCTTTCATGCTTCGTTTTTGCTTTTTTCAGAAACCTTGTCTTATGGAATACAGGAATGCACTTGCATTCCTTGCAATGTATGGCCATATGGCTACCATACCCATTCTTGACGTTGTACGCATGCTGCCTAGCTCGATCATTAAAACATTGCCCTGTTTGACCTATATATAATTTTCCACAGGTTAACGGTATCTCATAGACAACATTTGATTGGCATTCTGTGAAGCTGTGCTCATGACGTATATTACATGGTCGATCATTCTTCTTGCAATTCAGGACACACACTTTTGAAAGCTTGCACGGGGCGGAAAACAACAAATTAATATCATATCTGGTTGCTATTTTCTTTAAGCTGTGAGACACCTTATGTACAAAGGGTATGACATGCGATGGTCTTTGAACCTTTTGTTTTCCCTTTGGTCCCGTGTTTTGACGCTTTACTTTCTGTAGGAGGCTTTCGCAAACGGGTACGACGACGCTGTTGGGGTAGCCAGCAGCTTTTAGTTTATCAATCTGCGTAGTGAGACTAGCCTCAGCCTTGTGCTCACACGACCTATGAAGGGCGGACTGAATAAACGTGGTGGCAATGCCTCTTTTGATTACCTTTGAATGGCCACTGTCAAAAGGGAGGACATTCTTAGCGCTCCTAGGTTGATAGCACCAGCAAGTATGCCTATTGTCAGAGAATGAAATGAGAACGTCTAAATATTGTATGCACTTGTCTTTTGGCAATTCAAATGTGAAATTGAGCCCCCATGAGTGCTCTTTGAAGACATTGAGTACGGCCGTAACTTTATCATTAAAACACATTTGTCCGCTCTCTTCAACAAGCACAAGGTAGTCGTCAACATAACGATACACTCGGCGTACAGGCAAACATGCAAGGCTCGCAGAAATGCGGTTGTCTATTACGGATAAAAAGATGTCACAATGAAGTGGGGCTAGTGATGAACCTCGTGTGAGCACAAGGCTGAGGCTAGTCTCACTATGCAGATTGATAAACTAAAAGCTGCTGGCTACCCCAACAGCGTCGTCGTACCGTTTGCGAAAGCCTCCTACAGAAAGTAAAGCGCCAAAACACGGGACCAAAGGGAAAACAAAAGGTTCAAAGACCATCGCATGTCATACCCTATGTACATAAGGTGTCTCACAGCTTAAAGAAAATAGCAACGAGATATGATATTAATTTGTTGTTTTCCGCCCCGTGCAAGCTTTCAAAAGTGTGTGTCCTGAATTGCAAGAAGAATGATCGACCATGTAATATACGTCATGAGCACAGCTTCACAGAATGCCAATCAAATGTTGTCTATGAGATACCGTTAACCTGTGGAAAATTATATATAGGTCAAACAGGGCAATGTTTTAATGATCGAGCTAGGCAGCATGCGTACAACGTCAAGAATGGGTATGGTAGCCATATGGCCATACATTGCAAGGAATGCAAGTGCATTCCTGTATTCCATAAGACAAGGTTTCTGAAAAAAGCAAAAACGAAGCATGAAAGAGAAATTATAGCAGCGTTTTTTATCAGGAAGGCCTCGGATCAGTGCATTAGTACACCTTCTCTTCACTTATCCGATATAGAATATTCTTTTCTTAGCGTAATCATACATACTATCACACGTGTTATCGAGCATGCGCACGGAACCTGCACCATGTATAAAAGCGGCCGGAGCACCTTCAATAAAGTCTAGTTGAAAATCAGCGCTCTTTCCTGTGTGTCGTTTTCTTTTCCTTCTGATGTTGCGCTGTGCCCACGATATTCAGCGCAGAGCTAGCATAATGCACTCTCTAAAACATGAAGGTTGGCATTTTCAACGTCGTGAGTGCAGTGCCGTAAGCCTTCGCGGCCGTTTCACAGGAGATTTCTCGCACATATACAAGAGGAAGTTCTGAGCTCCATACCCAAGGGAGGCGAACATCTAATACTAGCCCTTGATCTAAAAGGAGCTTTTGACAATATCTCGCATAAGGCCATCCTATCCGAATTAAACAACATCGGATGTGGGGAAAACACGTTCAATTACATAAAGGCTTTCCTCACAGCGAGGCGAGCTACAATAAGCGTGGCGCAAGTGACGTCGGAACCTTTTCAGATGCCAAATAAAGGCACCCCTCAAGGAGCCATCATCTCTCCCCTGCTCTTCAATATCGCCATGATAGGACTCGCGCGAGTCCTGGATGACGTACCGCAGTTGAAATACACCCTATACGCGGATGATATCACCCTATGGGCAACGCGTGGATCCCTGGCTAGCAAAGAGCAGACACTTCAAGAGGCTGCAACAGCAGTTGAAAATTTCGCCAGGGCCAGCGGCTCAGTTGCGCCCCAGAGAAGTCTGAAATCATCAGGGTACATGGAAAAAGATACAGAAGCAATGGAACATAGATATACACATTGAAGGCGTAAAAATTCACGAGGTAACTGTCGCACGAATTCTGGGTTACTGGGTTCAGAGTAATGGAAGAGCAAACCACACAATAAAACTTATTAAAATCAGCTACGAAACAAGTCGCGCGTATGATACAGAGAATAACATACCACAAAAAGGGAATGAAGGAAGGAGACACAATTAGATTAGTACAGGCACTCGTACTGAGTAAGATAACGTACAGTCTACCTTTCCACACGCTAAACAAATCTGAAGAAGAAACGTCGAGTCTATAATCAGGATTGCCTACAAAGTAGCCCTAGGACTACCGGTAAGCACACCAACTCAAAAGTTATTAGAACTCGGAATATATAACACATATCCTGAGCTAAAGACAGCGGTACTGACCGCGCAGAGAAATCGTCTAAGTCAGACGAAAGCCGGGCGGAGATACTCGCTAGGGTGGGCTTCCCACCGTACCCCCAGAACCTGGACGAGGTTCTTGTAGACATCCCGGAACCCGTCCGCGGCAAGATCTCGATCGCTCCCCTGCCCAATAACATGGACCGTAAATACAACAAAAAGCGCAGAGAGGAGAGAGTGCGATGGCTCCGTAAAACATTAAAAAACAAAACAATGTTTTGTATGTGGACGCTTCCGCATATAACTTCAAACGGTCCGTTGCAACAGTCCTCAGCAGCGACAACAGAATGATGACATGTGCATCCCCTGTACACGTCCTCGATCGCCAAGGCGGAATGCTTTGCAATTACCCTTGCGATCAAGAGCAAGAACGAAGGGAGGAACCACAGACCATTATCATCTCCGACTCACAGGAAGCGTGCCGTTTATTTTTAAAAGGCCCGCCTCCCGATAAAGCTAAGTAAATTCCTAGGCGGGAGATTGAAAAACAACTACAGGCTGATCTGGTGTCCAGGACACACAGGCCTGGAGGGAAACGAGAGTGCAGACGCTCTTGCTCGAGGGCTCACGAACCGAGCAGAGCCTCGACCGCACTTTCAATCCCCTCAAACACTTCAGGAGAATACTAACGAGGAGGACACAGCCCCATCCAGAATGGCCCCCTCGCGAAATTCTGGCTCACCAGCGAGGCACTCGACAAAAATACAGCGCCCCCCACAAATCATTAGAAGGGGAGGACGCGATTGACCTCCGTAGGATTCAAACGGGGGTCTTTCCCAATCTACAACAGATTGAACAAAATTTCCCAACGCTGTATGGGCACGCCTGTCCGTGGTGTGGCGGCTCGCCATCTCTATATCACATCTGTGGGGATGCCTAAACCGACCACACAACTTTAGATGCCTTTTTTAGGCAAGTACAACCTATCTAATACTTTCGAGAATCGAGGCCCAGCTCGCCAGCTCTGACCCAGAGGTACAGCTTCGCTTCTGGTCACGTCAGGCAGGCAGCAGTAGCCAGTGGAGCCCTGGACTGGGGCCCCACCCTCGAGCTCATCACCCCTTATTTCCCAACCCTTATAAATAAAGTTGTACTACTACTACTCGCACATATGCGCCTATATGTGATCGCACATGACGTGGTCGTGTTTCGGCCTAAGCTGCTCGCCTTTGCTTTCATGGTCGTACCGTGGAAAAGGTTTGTTCTCGTAGCATATCGTGCGCGTGCATGCAGGCAACATGCACGTTGTCGCAGAACGCTTCGGCGCCTTCTAAGAAGTGCTGCTATTTTACACGGTCGTGCAAAGGTATATTGCTCCTGTCAACGACTTAAGACTGTATGGAGCAAAACGTTTTGTGTAAGGGTTTCTCAATGAAAACCGTTATTTTCCTCCTACGCAATCGAACTTTGCAGATAATTTTAGTATTTCACCATTTCTGTAAACAAGGCATCGTTCCCACATGCACGGGGCATTTTTGCGCGTGCCAGCCAGTGGCCAAATCTGCCATAGCTGTGCACAACCTTGATTCACAGCTCTGAAAAAAACAATTTGATGCACAACCCTGAAATAAATTATTTTGAACATTACATGTAAACTAGGTGAATGAAAGAACTCGCAAGACCAAAGAAGAGGCATTTAATTCAGAAATAATGAAAGGATGCATAAACATAGATGGCTGCTCTGAAATAGCATTTTTACAATCCTTGCATGCATTTGTGATGCTCGTTTTAAGAGTAAGCTTAAAAGAGTCAGGCCGTATGCCTAGCGCTGTGGAACTACAGCAGCTTTCAGAAATACAGACACAGTCAGTGCAACGCAGGCACAATATACCTAACCGCGTGCAAGTGAGTACATGAAGATATTCAATGTTCACATATGGTTCAGTAAAATACAACTTCACAAAATTTGTTGCAGATGGATTAATCAATCAATCTTTATGTTGTGTAAAATTGTATTGCTGCGCTGGACTTAGCTGGCCGCTGTGCCTGGCCGAGGAGAGCCACTTGGGCCTCCTTTTACTCGCTGGCAAGCAAGGTCTCCCACTGCTCCGTCCTGAAGTTTTGCGCCGGAATCTGAGGCGAGTTATTTTGGGGGGCCTTAATTCACATTCCCACGTAATGTGAGAAAGAGGTGGCTGCCCTCCACACCACGGGCAAGCCACCCGCGTATGCGGTTGGGTGGGTGGCATGTTTTAAACGCCGGTGCGGATATGCATTGTCTGCAGGCGACGCCACTCATGAGCTTCTTTAACACCTAGCCGAAGTGGGGCGGGGAGTATCGTCGTCGTTGTCGAAGCTGGTGTTCTAAGACGGTCAACTTCGCGTTGATGAGGCATCGAAGGGTTTGCCTTAACATTATTGACTATGGCAACCATATACATAGGCGGCATACGTCTCAATTTTTCCCCCGTTAGTGCCTTAGGTTAAAGTAATGCATTGCAAAACTTGCGAACTGCGACGCAATACGTACGTTGCTTGAGGGTGTGATCCCTATGCATGTCAATGTAGTAGATGTCCTAGAACTTCATCAGAATACCTCGGCTTGTTTTATTTTACTAACCACAGTTGCACTGCCTAGAATACCAGCCATGTTATCCAGCATCTCCCTTCCGTTTTTGACAGCGGATAGAAATTCTTTCCTCTTGAACTTCGTTTACAAAATTAAATAGCCTAACGTTCTTCATGGCACGTGTGTTTTATCACCGCGATATATGATGCCATCGCAATGACCATCGCATAAGCATGACTATCGGCGTCAAATAAAACCCGAACAGCGGCAAGCATTCGCAGTGGTATAGTGCGGGCCGTCCAGTTATCCCCATGGACGGGCGCGCATATATGTACAGTGTGGCCCAACCGGATGCGCGCGCCTATTCATGGTGATAACCGGACGGCGCGCAGTATACCATTGCGAATGCTTGCCGCTGTTCAGGTTTCATCTGACGCCGATTGTGCATTCCAGGTTGTAAAACAAAGGCATTTTCCTTGCCTTTGCCACCACGGAATCAATTCAGTGTAACAACCTTCTTCCCGCTGATGTTGCGTCTATTGGTGATAACAGTTTCCGCGCGGCAGTGACCAGCATTGTACAAATACTAGTACAAGTACAATTACAAGCACAAGCGACCAGCATTGTACATGGAAATATTTTAATATGGTTAAAGACATCACTTGGGACAATAATTTGGGAAGTTAAATACATAGATTTTTAATTATAATATATAGTCGAGTTAGGCGGTTAAGTGAAAAGCGAGAATGGATGTTCTTTAGGCGAAGAACCCATCGCAGCTTTGGATATAGAAAAGGCGGCATCTAGTAGTTATTGCGGCGTAATGAAATTCAACGGCCAAACCGAAACCGAAGCACCGATGAGCGCAACAAGCAGACGACCAGGATGACGTCACTGTTCAAGACAGCGATTATAGAGGTGCAAGACGCTCACTCACTCGGGACCTTTCAGCAGAAGATGGCAATAGCGCTCTTTCACATTTCGGTTTCGCCGCTGATCTTGGGTGAATTTCATTACTTCGCAATTATTATTACTTTTTTTTAAAATCAACGGTAACTTTGCAACAATGACTTCACTTCTCCGATTTGTAATAACCGCCTAACTCCACGATTAAGGAAATAATTATTTTTTTATTACTGCCTCACATGATCTTTTAGTCATCATTATACGCCTGAGGCTACAGAAGAAGCACTTGTGAAGGCATTGAAGAAATATCGCCGTTGCCTAATTGTTGAGGATTTCGAACGCATTTGATTGAACACTCTGTATATTATGGTGCCCAAATGAGTTCGTGTCGTGAAGGAGGGTGATCATATATGTTATGGAAAAGAGACAGCCGCCCCTGGTTACGCAGCGAGGCTAAGGATGGCAACTCCAGATTAGTCGCTGATTCTACTAAATGCTAATGAATTCCTCCGAAAAAATTACACGTTCCTGAAAACGACTTAAGACACCACCTTCACTGCCGGCGTCGTCTGCTACGGCCACAGATATGGAAGCCATATAGAAGCGCTGCATTTGTGAAAGGTGAAATACCATTTTGTGTCGAATTCAAACTAAGCATCTATTGGGAATGAATCGCGTGCTCGAGGCAAAAAAACAAACGCCAAGCCTGCGCGGAAAGCGCAGCACAGTCACAGCGAAAGCTGGAAGAGCGGCATTTCTAGAGCCCGTTATTAACACTCTTGTGGCTACTAATACAAGTGCACTAGCAACGTACCCACTACGCCACAAATCATAATTTTTGGGAAGTTGGGAAGCCTAACGCCTGTAAGGCATTATGTGCATTTTGTTGATGGGACAGTTGATGACGATGAAGAGTTATGGCTGAGCCGTTTGTAATGGTTTGGAAGCTTTAAGCGACCCACTAGTTAAGCAATTCATATTGTGTGACGCCCGGTCGCTATTTAACTGCCCCACCACGCTTTATAACATACGTTAACAGGAGAAACGGAGAGCGAGAGTGAGAGGGAATTAACTTTATTGAGAGCCTGAGGAAATAAATCATAAGAGCCTTACGGGCTCCCTTGGCAACCAATAGAAGTGCACTTGCGAGGAACCCACTACGCTATAAATTATCATATAATTTTTGTGAAGTAGGGAAGCAGCCACTATGCAATTTTTGTCATTCTGCGGAGAACCGTGGTACTCGCTAAACACCTGTAAGGCATTATGTGCACTTTGTTGATGCTGTAGCTGATGACGATGAAGATTTATCGCTTTGTAATGGGTTGGAAGCATTCAAACACTCAGTCCGTTGCGCAATTCGCATTGTTTGACGCCCCGGTTACAAAATTCGCGTTATGTGACGCCTGGTTGCTTATTTTACTCTTCTACCACACTACATTACATATGTTAATGTGGTTCCTTCACGACATCAAGCCTGTAAGGGTCTTTTCCAACGCAGCTTCAGCACCGCATGGCCCTGAGGTAGAACACTGGGATCCACGCAAAGGACCCAGGTTCGAACCTCGTTCCATCTTGGGAATTTTTCTTATTGCTTTTTTTACAGCGAAAGCTGTTATGAGATCACAACAAGGGCCGTTTTTGGATCCGGAGTTGTCCGCCGCCGCCGGTGTCCGTAACCACTATCGCTCGAAATAAGAAAAAGAACGAAATAAAAAATTTCCAGGATGGAACGAGGTTCGAACCTGTGCCCTCTGCGTGGGAGCCCAGTATTCAACCTCTGAGCCATGCCGGTGCTTGAAACTGCGTTGCAAAAAGACCCTATACAGGCTTCATGTCGCGAAGGAAGCACATTAACACATGTAATGTAGCGTGGTAGAAGAGTAAAATAAGAACCAAGCGTCACACAACGCGAATTTTGTAACCAAGCGTCACACAATGCGAATTGCGCAACGAGTGGGTTATTGAATGCTTCCAACACACTACAAAGGGCTCTCCCATAATACTTCATCGTCATCAGCCACACAATCAACAAAGTGGACATAATGCCTTAAAGGTGTTTAGCTGGTACCACGATTCTCCGTAGGATGAGGAAAAATGAAATAGTGGCTGCTTCCCTAATTCAAAAAATTATGATCATTTATAGCGTAGTGGGTTCCTCGCAAGCGCACTTCTATTGGTTGCCAAGAAAGCCCATAAGACTCCCTGATCCATTTCCTCAGGGTCTCAATGAAGTTAATTCGCTCTCTCTCTCTATTTCTCACCTTAACGTATGTTATAAAGCGTGGCGGGCGAGTTCAATAACGACCGGGCGTCACGCAATGCGAATTACGTAGTGGGTCTTTTGAAGCTTCTAACCCATTACAAAGGGCTGAGGCATAATTCTTCACCGTCATCAATCGTCGCATCAAGTAAGTGCGCATGATGCCTTACAGATGATAGCTCGCTTCTCCGCAGAATGACGAGTAATGTTGGTGGGGGGCTTCGCAACCTCCCAAAAATTATGATTTGTGGCGTAGTGGGTACGTTGCTAATGTACTTGTATTAGTAGCCACAAGAGAGTTTATAACGGGCTCTAGAAACGCCGCTCTTCTTGCTTTCGCTGTGACTGTGCTGCGCTTTCCGCGCAGGCCTGGCGCTTTTTTCCTATTTCTTTCGATAGTGGTTACGGACACCGGCGGCGGCCGCAGACAACTACGGCGTCAAAAAGGGCCGTTGAAATATACTCATAACAGCTTTCGCTGTTAACACAAAAAACATATTTTTTGCTGCAAGAAATGCGAGCAATGTGCCAGCGTGCAACTTAGTTCGTGCAGGTTTGCATCAAAATAGTCGCGGTTGACGCGAGAAGGAAATAGCATGGCAAATTTGCATTGGTACGCAGTTTTATTAAAGAACGATGCAAGCGGTTTCTCCGCTTGTGAGAAGCAGCCAACATGCTTAGAGGCGGATGCAGCCGGCAACCTTTCTCAAAATATTGAGGAACGCAGAAGAGCTATATGCACGTCCGTGC